>NC_056749.1:705745406-705915406 GCF_019279795.1 Protopterus annectens | reverse complement strand
GTCTACACATACAGTAGTTGTACAATGTTTACATCCTGAAGCATCAAAGGTAGAGGCCACTCTATGTACTTTATATTCTACAAATGTTGCAGAGCTGAAACCATACTTGGGTTTACTTATATGGTAGATGAACTGCCAGTTCTCCAAGTTAGTCCTATGTATGTGTGTACCACATGTGTGCATGGTTGTGTGATTATCCTACCGGCGGTTAGAGCCACATTCATTATTATTTCCATTGTTTTGCATCTAATGGGTGTTGGAACAGGCTCTGTATCCCCTCTGACTTTGAAGTGAATTAAGAGGGTTATCAGAGAATGAATGAGTGAAATAATATAACAAGTTCTTAATGAATATAAAGCTCTGTAGTTTGATGCACTATAGACACAGGATAAAGAATAGGAGCTGACATTTCCAAACCAAAACCTTCACTGCATTCTGTGGATGTTCCTGTCCTTTTATTTAACAGAGGCAGTTGCTTTTCTCTGGTGGTGCTTCATGTTTTGACATGAGAACTGTATTTTTACATATAGTGCCACATGGGTGCAAAAGTGCTTAATTTTATATTCTGATGTTTGTAGACAGAAGGTATTTCCATCTGATCATGGAAGGATTAAACATTATTTATTTTTAATTCAAGGACTTTATAAATATTTATATGGTCATGATTTACCATATATAGAGCTCAAAGCCCACTTGATAGTTTGTTTAATGACATGCAACCTGTTCCACAAAGTGGGTGCACCAAGCATAAAGCTCTTGGTAGTGCTTTTGAACGCTGGGAAAGTGTCATACTAATACCAATGCACTAAGTGTATTGCTCATTTAGAAAAGCCTGCAGACCTGGACACCATGAAGCACGGACTGATATTAGATGTCATGGATTGCAGGACGTACTAAATAGAAGCACCAGAATTCTGAAGATATAATTCTGCTTCAAGTTATGGATACAGTTTAGAGGATTGGCATGTAATACATAAGATAATGTTTCCATGTTGTTACAAAAGTGTAAATTTAAATGCCAGGTGTAGATATATACTGTGGGTATCTAGAGTCACAGGCCCTCCCAGTGTCACTCTGTAATCCTGGAAATGATAAATCAAGCTCATCCTGGAATGTCCAGTATGAAACGCTTAGCTATTTTGATCGATCTGGGAACGTATGGGAAAAACATGAAATGAAACAAATGTAATGAATTCCAGTCTAGCAGTAAATCACTGGCTTTACATCACTGTGAATAGCCTGATAAGACACCATGGCACACATTGCATGTAAACAATGCTGCCCCAGTCTTTGAAAAATGTTTTTAGTTTTGATAAATGCCCATTTAGAGTTGATGAATACATATGATCTGAATTCCTCTGCTTCTCAAGCAAACACTGAAAAACTAAGACAAAATCTAAGTATGCATTGCCTATGTAGTAAGTGATGGTTTAATAAAGATGTTTCTTGTTAAAAAAAGGCAGGAATTGAATCATTTATATAATTAGTAAAAAAGAGATAAATCTGTCTCCCAAAGGTTACCTCCAAAATCGGATGAATTGAAGTCCAAAGTGAAGTATATAAGAGGCAAATCACCACGATAAAAAAGTTATATTTTATTGGAGAAAATAAGATGAGCGCTTTTGCGTGCTACTGGAAGGCACGCTTCTTCAGATCTAATACATCAGAATTCACCTAAGCATTTTATACTATTCTTCAATTGAATAATTCATGTATTAAATAGTTAATTGAACAATTAAACAATTATTCAATAAAGTCAAAACCAAGTAGAGCAGTTAAAAACAAACGTGAAGAAATAAAAATCACATTAACTGGATTCATATTATTTTCTAAAGCATGAATATAAAGTGTTTAAAATCCCTTAAACATTCTAAATAAAATATGATATAAATAACTGTATAAATTCTAAAAAGTATATATATATATGTATGAAATAGAGTGTATAAATGTCATTTTATCAAAAATATATATATATAACTTTCATAACTGATAAAACAGCGCTCAGAACTAAAAACTGAATGTGTATCTGTAGAACATATAATATAAGATGCATAAAATATATGAATATATAAAACCAAAAATCATTGCATTATAATATGAATTAATAAACATATTCATGGAAAAAAAAACAAGAACATCAAGCAAATATGCATGAACTGGGAAATGAGGAAAACATACGTAGATGTATACCATAGTCAATGTAAACTGCTTTATATTATATTATATTTCAATAATTCCATTTTTTCAGAACTGACCTAATGCTAATGTAAGAATTAAGTCCTGGAGGGTACTGAGCTTTAAATCTCAGTATCCAATTAAGCTCTAGATTTTCTAAATTATTGAAATTATCTCCCTTTCTTGTACTCGGAGTTCTTTTTTGTAATATTCTAAAAAAGAACTTATGTTCAGGGAATTCTGAAATATGTTTCGCTAAGGCATTTTTCAAATCCATTTTCTTAATGTCATAAAGATGCTCCTGTATTCTGTCTCTTAGACGTCTAGTGGTCATGCCTATATAAAAAGCAGGGCATGACTCACAATCAGCAAGATATATTACATTAGTGTCATTACATGTCGCTGAAAACTTAGGTTCAAATTTAAAGCCTGTTTCTGGATGTTCAAATATGGAACATTTTGATATCCAGGGACACATGCTGCATTTACCACAAGCATGGGTTCCAGTAATCTTCTTATTTAAAATGTGACTGTTAACTTGTGATATATGGTTTTCAGTACATAAAATCCTTTTCAAATTTTTCATATTTTTGTAAGTGAAGGTAGGTTTTATTCCTACTATATGTTTAATGTCTGTATCTGTTGTCAAAATGTGCCAGTTCTTCATTATTATATTTACTATATCTCTATTATCACTAGTAAAACTAGTTAAATAGTAAAGTGAGGAGGTGTTAGGCTTGATATAACTCTGTTTATGGGGTCTAAAGCCCATGCATCCTGTTCTAAAAGAACTAACTGATGTCTCAGGTTTATAAGAGGACAGGAACAAATCTTTAATCCTTGATACCATATTAACATTATAACCCCTATCTAAAAATAATTTCTCTAATTTAATAAATTATATCTAACTAAGAGGAGACTTCGTGATAGGATTTACAATCACTCTTATGACATTAAGAAAGGACATGAATGTAACGCTCTAGCGAAGCATATAATGGAACATAAAACTCACAATTTTAGTTTTAAAGTGTTGGAGTTAGTAACTCATAACTCCAGAGAAGGTGATAATAATAATCAGTTGGCAATTAATGAACTGAAGTGGATCTTTATCTTGAAAGCACATATTTATCCTGGCATTAATCAGTTTGTATCCTTTAAACCCATCCTAAACAATAGGAAATTGTAACAAGATTTTTTATAGAGTACATACACATATGCTGATTTATTTTAACTAGGTTTTATAGTTGTCAGTCTTTTTTTGATACTTTGTTATACACTACCAAAATCCCCCCTTTTTATATGATTTTTTATTAGATACATTATACAGTACCCTTATAACACATATGAATACTTTAGATTGAATTTATTTAAATGAATTAAATTTATTTGTCCTATATGATGTATTAGGACTTAATTTAATTCTATATAGATTTATTGTTTTTTATGTATATGTTTTATGTATTAAAATTCATTTGATAGGGTTTCTTTATTTATTAATATACTTATATTTATTATATTCATATCTTTTAAAATAACTTATTAATATTCATAAATTAATAACATACAGTTGAACCTTGAATTAAAAATATATATATTATTAAAATGAACTTGATAATATTTTTAAGTTATAAAAATGGATACATGCATTTATTATATTCATATTTTTAAAATACATTTTTAAAAAATTTTAAAATCATAAGTTTCTAGCTAAGAATTAACTGAGTCTATTTATACATGCTTTTGTTATTTTTTGTATCTTTTGTATGACTCATTCACAATTTTATAATCAGTATATGAATTTTGGGATAACATGGGTACCTTGGCCAGTAGTAAGATTCAGCATATCATTCCATAAAACACGACAGTAATTTACGGCTTTTTTACCATTTTGTTTTGGTACCTTTTCTTCGTTACGAGTCATGGTCTCAAACATCCTATAGTAACATAATGATTATTTATACACTGCACTACATGCATCTTCTTAATGCAGCGGTATGCTGAATTTGATTCTTGTTGTTCTATTTAAAGTATATGATGTTTTTAATCTTGTTATTATTCCAAAATATGCAGCGCATCTTTTAGAGATTTACTATGGTATCTTTTAGAACTTTTAGAAGTTTGTAAGTTTAGGTATTTTGAGATGTTTTTCTTGTAATATTAACCAATGTTACATTATTATTATTTTTGTCATTATTTGTTAAACTAGCACAAAGCTCGCATAATTGAGTTAATTTCCGTATATGCGCAGATTGGGATGCCTTTAATGCTTAATGCAAAACTACCTTGTAAACCCAATGAACTGAATAATATAATATATAGTGTTGTTTTTGGAGGATCTAGGAGGCATATATTTTAATTGACTTATACGTCATATACTGAAATGTAAATACTGTTTATGCATCAATACGCTGACAGACTTCACTGACAAGTCTATGTGTATTTCCATAATAATTATGATGGCATAGTTTTACTAGAAGCTTGAGCGCTAATTCTCTTAATATAATATTGAAGAATTTATATGAAAAGTTCTTTATTCTTAAAAAAGTTCTTTATGGGATACTTTTATGAACTAACTGTTCAAATAATAAACTGCAACATTTGATATAAGCTGAGGAAAGCAGACCTTCAGTTTAACATATAGTACACTTACAGCTCACATTGCATTTAGTGTTATAATAGAGCCAAGCTCAGTTGGGATGAATCGGCTAATACAATGGTTCTTGAGAACTAAGTAGAATACACGATAGTTATTGTAATGACAGATTTATGCTATCGAACTTTTTAAATGAACTTTTTAAATGTACATCAAAAAATTTTTAAACTACCCTAATAGTCTAGCCTTGAGTTTGGTTGTACTATTTATTCCTTGTTGCCTCTTTAATGGTTTAAAATTTCCTTTGAGTTGAAGTTTTACAACAGTTAAGTGTTTTATAAAAATGCTTTATAAAAGTGTTTTAGTAATAATGGCAAAAGGCTCTATCTATTATGTGTTCAATACGCTTTGTTTTTATGACTTTTGAAAGAATATAGCATTTAATCAACCAATTAGGTAGTGTTGTTAATTGAATTTTAATTGAATTATTTTTTGGCTTGCGCGCCAAAATGTCTTATAAAATGATTGTGGTTTTCAGTTTTAATTTGCATCTGAAGAAGGGTAGTCAGCTATGCGAAAGCGCTTGTGTTTCATGTTCAAATAAAGAAATACTTTTTGTGAGATAATCCATCTCCTGTGGTGATTCCGTCTGGATCTGCAATTATTATTATAATTTAATAAATTCATTTAACCATTCATCAACATCCTGACAAAGTTTATTTATTCTCAAAAATTGCCCTTTTACTATATTATTGAACATAAACCTAGGGTGCATGCTATCATAATGCAACAGTGTGTTCTTCCAGCTAGGTTTTCTGTAAAGCAAAGTAGTCAGGCCTCCATTTCCATCATTTTTGATAGCGAGGTCTAGAAAATTAACACTAGAATTTGAGTATTCAATAGTGAACTTTAAAAATTCTGTTGTATTTTTTAACTCAGATACAAAGCTCATTAATTCATCAGCAGTACCATCCCACACCAGTAGGATGTCATCAACAAATCTCCTATACAGGGAGACTTTTTTAAAACCTATATTGGTAAATAGGGATGAGACTTCCCAGCTGTAAACTACAAGGTTTGCATAAGTGTTAGTTTTATATAGGCATGACCACTAGACGTCTAAGAGACAGAATACAGGAGCATCTTTATGACATTAAGAAAATGGATTTGAAAAATGCCTTAGCGAAACATATTTCAGAATTCCCTGAACATAAGTTCTTTTTTAGAATATTACAAAAAAGAACTCCGAGTACAAGAAAGGGAGATAATTTCAATAGTTTAGAAAATCTAGAGCTTAATTGGATACTGAGATTTAAAGCTCAGTACCCTCCAGGACTTAATTCTTACATTAGCATTAGGTCAGTTCTGAAAAAACAGAATTATTGAAATATAATATAATATAAAGCAGTTTACATTGACTATGGTATACATCTACGTATGTTTTCCTCATTTCCCAGTTCATGCATATTTGCTTGATGTTCTTGTTTTTTTTCCATGAATATGTTTATTAATTCATATTATAATGCAATGATTTTTGGTTTTATATATTCATATATTTTATGCAGCTTATATTATATGTTCTACAGATACACATTCAGTTTTTAGTTCTGAGCGCTGTTTTATCAGTTATGAAAGTTATATATATATTTTTGATAAAATGACATTTATACACTCTATTTCATACATATATATATACTTTTTAGAATTTATACAGTTATTTATATCATATTTTATTTAGAATGTTTAAGGGATTTAAGCACTTTATATTCATGCTTTAGAAAATAATATGAATCCAGTTAATGTGATTTTTATTTCTTCACATTTGTTTTTAACTGCTCTACTTGGTTTTGACTTTATTGAATAATTGTTTAATTGTTCAATTAACTATTTAATACATGAATTATTCAATTGAAGAATAGTATAAAATGCTTAGGTGAATTCTGATGTATTAGATCTGAAGAAGCGTGCCTTCCAGTAGCACACAAAAGCGCTCATCTTATTTTCTCCAATAAAATATAACTTTTTTATCGTGGTGGTTTGCCTCTTATATACTTCACTTTGGACTTCATTTATATAATTGCTTAAGTTATATGATAAATAGCAATATGTAAAGTAAAATGTTTGTTATGTTAATTATAGTGTGATTACTTTTATATAAATGTAAATATGCCTATGTCACAAGTGATAATTCAGTAAAGGCATTTGGAAAATAAAAAATGTAAGTATGCACAATATTCCACAAATGCTAGCTTTCTGATAATGGAGCTTCTTTAGCTAGTGTTGATCCACAGACTTTAAATAAAATTCATAACTTTTAAAATTCTTTTTAATCTGTCTTTTTACATCCATCAACTTTTAAATAATAACACATGCATAACAGTCTTGCACTGATTTAATGGCTTAATGTATATTATTGGTTCAAACACTGGGACATCCAATGCAAAAATCTATCTTTCACAAAAGTAACAATATAATTTGGATGTAATTCATATTTATAGGTGTTTTCTCAAAGACAATTCATGTCTTAATAATCTTTATATCTGATTATAAAATGAGAGACTCTAATGAAGTTACAAGAAACACGTTCTTAATATATATAACTGTTCTAGGACACCATCAGTAGCCTAGTCTCTGCAATTCCTTCTGTCTGTGAGGGCCTGAGAACATAGCACAGGGGTGATGTAATAGATTCACACACAAACTTATTGAGGATGGCTTTGAACAGAGGTAGGAGACTACTTTCTTTGATGTGAAATGGAATTTTGTTCCATGGATAGATAGCCCTTTGGGAGACATATCTATTACGTCAGCAGGTTCAGTTAATATACAGCAGGTTTTGGTGTTTTTTCTGGTTTCTCAAAGATGTAAGATGTCAAGTAGGACTGGGTCTTTTATCCATATAAGTCAAGTGAAAATTACCATGCAAAAAGCATATAAGAGAAAACATAAAGTGACAGGACTTTTAGTTACTCTGTGTATGTCTTAAAGAGCTCACACCTGAGATTTTCCTTGGTCTTGAATATTTGTGCTTTTTAAGTTAGGGAATGTGTCTGGATAGGTATGTGCCTGATTAAGAAGGCGTAGAGGGGAATAATAACTTCCTTGCATCCAAACCATATACCTTTTGTAACTCGCTGATACGTGATATTCAGATAGGAATTCACTGTTTGTAAATGTGGCAAGACACCTGTTAATGGTATCACTTATCAGTTATGCTGAAGGTACAGCGGTGTTCTTTTCCCAGAGACTGCTATAATACACTTTTTTCGCTGAAGATCAGTCCAAGGCCATAACACCAGATATTAATATGGTTTAGGTCTTCTTGGATAATATGGATATCAAAAGAAAAGTTAATAACTGCACCAAGTTTGCATTTGTCAGCAAATGCTGTCTGCATAGAGCCTTAATGTCAGCTTTGACATCTGAGAACTATACTGCAAAGATGAAGGGACCCTATACAGACCCTGCAAGACACTGCTGGAGCAAGCTTCTTTAGAGGAAGGTGTACCCCCAATCATCATTATGTGGGTTCTGTCAGTGATCTAGCTGGTTATTATATGGTTTGCATAGGGGCTGTTACTTAATTGATGGAACATAGAAAAGAAGATAAGTAAAGTAGAAGTTAAAAAATAGAAGTTATGGATGCGAAGTGAAGGATTTAATGTAGAATGTCTAACACAGATTACATCACAGCATGATGGAGTGAGTCCCCAAAGTAAGGAGAAGCAGGAAGATCAGGAGACATCTGAAGAAGAAATATGGACATGGGAAAGAAAAAGAGATTTAATATGGTGTAATATTTATGCAAAGGAGAAAGCAAAACTAACCAATACAGAAAGAACAGCACCAAAGATATTTGAAAAGAAATACAGGCAAAGGAATCCAGATATGATAAACTTTACAATACAAAAAATAAGAAGACAAACAGGAAAAGGAGATTAGTAATGGAGAAGTTAAAGAAATATGGAGCACCTGCAAAGAGAAGGATTCAGTGTAGAAAATCTAATGCAGAAAGCACCACAACAGGATAGAGCAATGGATATCCAAATTAAGGGGAAACCAGTGGAACAGGAAGCAATTGGTCAGGTGCCGTATCAAGATATTTTGGAGCCTTCCACAGGAAACCAGTATAAATGTCCACTTGAAGCTAGACAGCAAGGGAAGGAACAGGAAACTGTGGAAACTCGGATGCAGTCAATGTTGAGGAGTGATAGGCCAGTGAGTTCTTATATGACAGAGCAACGAATGGCACAGGATGAAATTCAAGAGAAGGTGCCAGAGGAAAATGCTATAGAACTTTCTATAGAATGCCCACAGGAAGTGAAAAACAAGGGATGTGCCCTCAGTTTGGAAGAAAATGAGCTAAGAGAAGAGTTGCATGATTTAATAGACATAGACATATTAAGATCAATGAAAGAAATAGACTGCAGAAGGTCAGTAAAACCCCAAAAGTCAGAAGTCTAATAAAACAAATGAACACAGTAATTAGGACTCTTCAAAGAGATCCATGCAATATAACAGATGTAAACAGGATATATTACTGTGCAGCTAAATTAATAACTGATAAAGTTTTACCACAAGAACACAGAGTAGTGAGGGAAAGGAAGGAGAGAAATTGAATACCATCATGGAAGTATCGAATAGAGAAAACTATAAAGCAATTAAGACAAGAAGTGTCACTGTTGGAAGACTATAGAAGAGGGACTAGATCAACAAAAATACTAAGAAAGATAGATGTGATAAAAGCAATGCGCAGTATTAGAACAGACCAGGATTTATCATGCACTATTGCAAATAAACTAAAAATTTCAGCACAGGTGGAAAAACTTAGAAGATACACAGATAAATTAAAGGAAAAATATACAATAAGTAATTTATTGATGACCCAAAATAGTTTTATAGAGAATTAAGAAACAAGGTAAAAGGAATTGAAAGACTGCCAAAAAAAGAAGAAATAGATACATTTTGGAGAAGTATATAAACAACCCAAAACCAGCAGGAAACTAGATGAAACAACAAAGAATCTCACAACGATATAACAAATTTTTTTCTCTCTCTGACGCCTCGTCACCGTCCCTTCAAGGAGTATAAACCTTACAAATACCAGCACTAATTTATACTTTTTCATATCAGAAGATTATTATACAATAAATCAATTAAATATAAAATTCATCAATTTATTCAATCAAATCAGTGCTTATTAAGGTCTTCAATTTAAGGCCATGGGGATAAAAATAATTAAATTTCAAATATATAGCTTCTTTATATAATATAGTTTGTTTATATTAACACTGACATGACATGAATGATGTATTTGCTCCAAACAGTAATGTTGTAACCCCCTACCCTTAATGCATAGCCACAGAACTTTCTTCTTCATTATTAATAATATCCCTAGCATGCTCCAAGCAAAAGCCTAAAAAAAAGCCCTTTTGGTCTCTGCAAAATAAAATTTATCACAAGGGCATTTATATCTATATTTGCAATTAAAATTAAAAATTAAAAAATGTTTACAATTTTTAAAATTAAAATTTAAAAAAATGAAAAACTATAAAATATAAAGCTTTACATTTGCCCACGTAGAATAGTAAGATTCATATATAGAGTATACTTGCTACTTCACAGGCATAATAAAACAACCTTTTACTAAAAAAAAATTTTAATATTTTTTTCCCTTCCATAAGAAAATTTAAGATGTGCATTCAACCATAAAACTACTTAAACTAAACAAAAAATAAAAGAACAAAAATTTAACCAAAAATTCAATAAAATTTTAAACCAAACAAACAAAATTCAAATACAACCTATAATGTCAATTATTGTTTATTATTCACCCTTTAGATTTTCATCTATATTCTATTAAACAAATTATTTAATTATTTTTTTAAACCTATAATTTTACCTATTATTATTTCACATATAGCTATTTTATAACATTCTTTTAAAACATTTCCATTAATAAACATAAACTAAGTTCCTTTATAAATACAAATCATTATTATCTAATCTAGAAATTTTCTTCATTCTATTGTCAGTAGATGCCATGGTATGGGGAGGTGACAGCATGTGCCTCTCTAGAACATATTGTATACTTCCATCAAACATTCTATTAACTGATGCCACTAGATACTTAAGATTAACAATGTTCAACATCCCATCAAAAAAAAAGAAATAGAAACACCCTTTTAAACCCATCAAATTTCAAGGAAAAAAAATATTAATAAAAGCTAAAAAATCAAAAATTCAATCTACTAAAAATAACACCTTTCAAAAAAAAAAAAAAAATCAAAAACAATATAATATTATTTTATATATAATTATTCAAAAATAATTCTATATATATAAAATTTCAAATGCTCCATAGCAAAGTTATTCAGATAAGGATACAAAAGCTGCAAAAAATAGCCAAAAAGTTTTTTTGCTACAGAAACAATCATTAAATTCAAAAAAGTTTTGGTTAAAGAAAAATAAAATGAGTTCAACAATATATTCTAATGTGGATGATGATCACCTAAGAAAAAAATTAATACCAAAGAAAAACTACCCAACTAATATATCAAAATAACATAACTTTGACATTTATGACCTTAAATCCACATACATTTCCAATCCATCTTGGCTTAGTTCTAAAAATAATCAGCATCTTAGATGTAAAAAGTCTTGAACCAAGTCTTAAGAAAAACAAAAAGAAAAAAATAGTAAAAACTGTCAGAAAATAAAAAAAACCACAAAAAATAGGGTAATCATGTGGAACTCTTTTATCTTCAATATTTTAAATTTTTAATTGAGAAGGTGGATTTTTAGAATTTCTATTTTTAGTTTTTTTTTTAATGTTGCAGAAAAAAAATAAATTTTTGTCAACATTTTGGAGAAGTATCTATGAAGATCCTGTGGAAGATAACAAAGATGCTAAATGGATAAAAGAAGTAAAAGAAAAAATAAGAAGTTTAAAGTTGCAGGATATGAAATGGGATGAAGTAACAGCCAGAGAGATTGAAACAAAGTTAAGAAAATCCTCTAATTGGAAAACCCCAGGCCCAGATGCAGTACCTAACTTTTGGTTAAAAGTATTAACATCTTTGCATTTAGATTTAGCCATGAATAAGAACTATTTATATGTGAACCCCGAACAGACACCAACCTGGCTAACAAGAGGTAAAACAATGCTCCTACTTAAGAGTGAACCTGAAAACTACCCCACAAAATTTATAGACCAATAACTTGCCTTCTGACAACATATAAACTATACACAGGAATTGATGCTGACAGAGTTTATAGTCATTTAGAAGAAAATTCAATTATGGCAATAGAACAAATGGGCAATAAAAGAAAGTCATATGAAACAAAGGATCATTTGTTGTTAAATAAAGTCATAATGGAGAACTGTAAAAGGGGAAGAATCTAAGTATGGTATGGATTGACTACAAAAAAGCATTTGATAGTATCCCACATTCATGGTTAAAAGAGTGTTTAAAAATGTATAAGATACACCCTGCACTGATCGACTACGTTACAGTGACCATGAAACAGTAGCAAACCACTATGCAATTAAGCCATGATAAAGGACAAATTATTATTCCAGGGATAAAAATTTAAAGAGGGATATTCCAGGATGACTCTCTGTCACTGTTGTTCTACTTAACAGCTTAGGCCATAGCTATAATTTGGCTCCTAGAAAACAACAAAGTCTAAAAACTTCTCATCTTCTCTGTCAATGATTTAAAACTGTATACCTCATCAAATGAGGAACTGAAAGCACAGCTGCAGGTTGTCAAAACTTTTTCAGATGATATAAGAATGTCATTTGGTCTTGATAAATGTGCAAAAGCAACCTTTAAAGCAGGAAAACTACAGCAGCAGGAAAACATCAGATCGGGACAAGAATTTGATATAAAAGAACTTGAGCAAGAGAGAGTGTATAAATACTTGGGAAATTATGAAGGATCAGCAATAAAACATGAACAAATGCGAATAAAACTTAGTAAGGAATATTTTACAAGACTTAAATTAATCCTGAAAACAGTGTTGACATCTAGGAACAAAATCCAAGCTATAAACCAATTTGCTCTTCCTGTCCTAACTTACAGTTTTGGAGTGACTGACTGGCCCCAAAAACATGTTGGAGAGATTAGATATTTAAACAAGAAGGAAGCTTCATGCTCACCATATGATCTATAAAAATCAGTGCATACCAAGATTATATATTCCCCATTCCAAAGGAAGGATGAGCCTCCTTGAAATTGATTACATGTATAGATCTGCAATCGTGGGACTCCACACATATCTGTTGACTTTACAAGACCCAAACGTAGTGAAAGTTTTGAAACATGAGGAGAATAAATCTAAGATGACTTCCCTACATAGGCTAGCAGGAGCACATCGGCGTCAAGCAGGAATGGAAATCAAGCCAGTAGTAGGTAAAAATCAGGCAGCAAATGAATGTGCCAAAAAACAAAAGAAAGAATATAAGGTGAAGGACCAGATGAGAAGGCAAGAAATGTAGAAAATGCATAAATATAGTTGCAAGTATAGAAAACTTCTGGACGGACCTCATGTTGTTTCCGGAATGAATGCAGGAATGGTTAAGGAGAGGTGAATTCAAACCAAGAGGTGAAAGGTTAATATTTGCAGCACAAGATAGTGGGCTACATATGTGTTGGTTTACAAAGTCCATTGAACATGTGGGAGAAATAGACAAATGTAGGTTTTGTAAAAGAATTGGAAACAGTTGCACACCTCATTGCTGGTTGTGACGTACTAATGGCAGAAGGACTGTATACTGAAAGGCATAATAATGTGGCAAGACTGATGCACTGGGGATTGTGCAAACATTATGGTATTGAAGTGGCTGAAAAACACTGGAAACATGAGCCACAAAGCATCAGAGAAAATGATGAAGTTTATATCACATGGGATCATCCATTACCAACAGTTCAAAAGATAGATGCTAAAAACCTGATATATAATGGTCCATGAAAAGAAGACAAAAATAGCATTGATCATTGAAATCGCCTCACCCAGTGACTATGGTGTCCTGTGTACAGAGGGACACAAAGTTATAAAATATTAGGATTTGTAAGCAGAAATGAGAGTAATTTGGAATAAGGATACCCAAATAGATCCAATAGTAGTAGGGGCAATGGGTCTTATAAAAAAGAGTCTACAATCATATTTAGATATCTTACCAATACATGTAACTCAATATGGACTGCAGAAGGAGCCATTACTGGGCACATTGCGTGTGCTGCGAAGAGCACTTTTGGCTAACATCAAAGAGTGAAACAATACTAATTTCATGAACCTTAATCATACTTTGACTTAGGAATGGGATCCATTGCCGTCATGGTATTAGAAACCCAAAAGACTTGGAGAAATTAAAAAGGGGCTGTTATTTAAACAGTTCAGCTTCTCAATAATATCAGAGTATAGAATAGTATAAAAGTCCTTAGCTTGATCCAAATAGATGGTGGGCACTGATTTACTATTATTCAGTGTTTCAGCTACCCTCTCAAGGAAGCCCACCTGGTTCAGCAGACAGGACCTATCCTTTAGGAAAGCCCAACCGATGAGGGTCAAAGGGCTTTCTGCTACCAATATAATTATTTATGAGTTCCATTGTAATGTGCCTCATGCCCTTAGAGTTATACTGGTGAGACTAACTGGTCTGTAATTCCCCGGGTTAGTAGTACAGCCTCCTTTGTGTAGGGTTACCACAGTGGCTGTTCTCCAGGCCTTGGTTATGCTTCCAGTGGAAAGGCGGAGACTGAATGTATTTGGAATGAATTACTTAGACTATGTTTAACAAACTATAACACAGCCTGGTATATATTGTTAGGACCCATAAATCTTGAGTTTTTGGTTTTGGAAAAATCATTTTAGACTTCTTCTTCTTTCGGCTGCTCAGCAATATTTATGGAGGGAGGAAAGAAATGAGAAGTAAAGTGGGAAGAGCGGGGGGATTCAAACTGAATTTATCTGCTAGAATATCAGCAATGTCTTCTGGATCAGGGTAGGTTGTGACATTTGAGATCAGTTCTATGTAATACTGGATATTATGAGATTCTGAATATAGTTAAAGAAACACTTATGACTGTTTTTTTTTTGGAGGGGTGGCAACATTTAGTTTACCTGGATTTAGAGCTTTTGATCTTACACCTTAGCTCTTTTTTTAAAAACACCTTTATTGAATTAACTCTTGTGACACAGGCAAATTTACATTTATATAAAAGTAGTCAATCTGTATTAACAAGTTCACATTTACAAACATTATACTTCACACATACTGCTATATATCATATAACTTAAGCAACATTACATAAATTATTCAATTCCTACACCCTTTTTTTAAACAAGAAACATCTTTATTAAACCATCACTTACAACATAGACAATCATACATTTATATAAATGAAAACAAACCACACCGACACAATCCTAGTTGCAAGCATTTTACATCACAAACCATACTGACACACTCCCAGTTGTGAACATTATGTATCACTACCCATTCATTTTCAGCCAGACATTACATAGCCCATTTAAGTCCTGCCTTCTTTTAAACTTCATTCCTTCCCTGTATGTATTGTTCCCACAATTCCCATTTTTTTCCTAAGTAGTTTACTCCTATCCTTTTCTAAAGACCTCAGTTCCAGTTGTTTTATCTCTGTTAAAATATTCACTGCTTCTAGTATAGTTGGTTTAGATTTTGATTTACATTTTCAAGTAATTGCATTTTTGGCAGCCAACATAATTAGACACAGCAAGGCCTTACCATGTCTAGGCAATTCCAGTTCTGTATTGTAGCTTAGAAAAATTATCTCCCTTGTCACATCAATCTGCCCACCCAGCATCTCTAACAGTGGATCCCACAGGGCATCCTTCAAATCTGCCAACTCACCATACTCCCAGAAAATATGTCTCCCAATTATCTCTTTCTTCCCCATCACACCTCCAACATTTGCTGTCTACCTGAGGAAAAATTCTCTGCAGTCTACTTGGGGTATAAAAATATCTATGTAAACATTTCAAAGCAAAAAATCATAAATCTTCTAGATTTTGTTACATATTTGGGAGACATACATATATCCTTCTATTGTTTTTTTGTGAATTGCTTAACCAATCTCTCTTCCCAATCCTTTCTAACCTCCTCTGATTGATTCTTATAGTAATCATGCAATATTTTATATGTTCTACTAATTATTGATTTTTTTAATGGCAGCTTCACTTCTAGATTTTACTAAAAACTCTACCAGTGCTGGTCTTTCATTTAGGATGCCCCCCCCCATTTCTTTCTCTTTGCCTATACTCTGATATCAGTCCTTGATAGGGAAGGCAATCTCTAACGTGCAGTCCAAATACATTCTTGGTATCTTCCCATTCTATCATCTTTCCCTCTCTAGTTATTTGCTCCCAATACCTTGGTTCCTTTGACAGTTTTCTCCAATAAATTCCAGCCACCTATTGCCTATTTCCATAACTGCAGTCATTCCTATCAGCATAATCTCCTTTTTCCATTCCCGTGTTAACTTAGTTCTTAGGATACTTAATGCTACTTTATGGATATATTATTCTGTATGATTATTGTTATATTCCTTAAAGGCCTGCATCCAAAATCTCAGTCTCTCCTTGTTTCTTGAGCTTCCCCCCATTTCATCATCATCCGTTTCCACATTGAATTATAATTTTCAGCTTGTGCTATGTATAGGAGCCTTAACTGTGTAGCTCTGAAATACCCCTTCAAATCGAGTAATGCCAATCCACCCTGTTTTATTGGAAGAATCAGCTTATCCCACTTAACTCTTGCTGTCTTCCCCTCCCTGATAAAGTTCTTCAGCTCTTTATTAATTGCTATCCACAACTTCTCCTCCGGTTGATAAAAATATGCCCATCCTGTGTATAAGACTAATGGGACTAAAACATTTTAACTGCTTTTATCTTACTATCCATCTCCATAAAACAAAGCTTCCATTTTCTCAGTTTTTGTAATATCTTTTTAGTATCTTCCCACAAATCCTTAACTGCCACACTAGAATAATTTTTAATCAATGCTCTTAAATGCTTTATTTATCATGTCCCGATAAATATGGATATTGCTGAACCAATTCATGTGTGGGTACATAATTTACCAGTATTGCCTTTGTTTTAGCTTCTTTAATTTTGTATCTTGAAAAGATCTGAAACTGCCTCAAAATATTTCACAGCCCAGTAATGTCTTTTTCCGGTATTGCCAGGTATAAGATAATATCATCTGCAAATAGAGCCAGCCTTTCTTGACTACCATACCGATAATATCCCTGAATTTCTGAGTCCCTTATTTTCTCTGCCAATGGTTCTAATTATAAAGAAAATAGCAAAGAGAAAAGATGACATTACTACCTGGTTCCTCTGATCCCACCCACTTTAATTTTCATCTCTGATCCCTTATATATCCTCCTAATCAGCTTTATATTTTTTTTCAGAAAATACAAATGCTTCCATTGCCCTGCTCACAAAGTCCCAACTTACTCTGTCAAATGCTTTCTCTACCTCAAGACCCACCAACAACAATGTTATTTTTTTACATTCTGCTTCCTTTGGATCATCAGTGTTCTGTTTATGTTGTCAAATGTAATTCTCCCTTTTGCAAAACCACATTGATCCATATCTATCAATTGTGGCATTACTTTTGCCATTCTTTTAGCAATTATAGACATGAACACTTTATAATCATGGTTTAGAATCAAAATGGGCCTGTACGAAACTGAATCTGATAGATCTTTACTGTCTTTATTACAGCTATCACTACTTTCTTCCAGGATGATGGTACTTCTCCTCCTCTTAAGATACTGTCAAACAAAACCTTACAGATCTTTATCAGTTTTTCCCCTCCTAGCTTTCAAACTTCTACAGGAATACCATCAATTTTTATCTCATCTCATCCTATCCTAACCATTGGTAATTGAGCCTCATCTACCTCTAGCCTTGGCATATTTAATTCTTCCATAAACATTTTAATTTGTATCTTTTCTTGATTTCCATATTTCTCTGCTTTATACAGACTTTCATAGAATTTCTAAAATATTTCTAATACCTTTACAGGATCTCTTGATACCTTCCTTGTTATAGGCTACCTAAGCTTGGCAACAGCCCTTTCCACTTTCTGTTGCCTGAGTTGTTTTACCAAAAGTTTTTTGTGCTCTAATATTATTATCAAAAAACAGTTGCTTAACAGCAATCTTTCTAAACTCGTATATTATCATGGTAGTCCCTTATTTTCTGCTTAGCATTTGTAATTCATACTCTTCTTGTTCTGTGAGATTCCCCCAATTCTGCAATACTTTAACATTTGTCAGTCCCGCTAAATAATTCTTGTTACTTTTCAACCATAGCTCCATTTCTTGTATTTCCACCCTGTTTTTAAACTCCACCTTAATTTTATCCCACTCTCTAGCTATATTTTCAGAAGTAATTTCTATTCTTGAATAGCTCCTGAATAATCTCTACTACCCATTCCTTATATTCCTCTCTTTTCAACAGATAGGTGGAAAAGCGCCAGTATCTCATTTTTATTTCATTACCCTGTGTTTTTATTTTAGTTTTTTATTTCTGCATTATCTGAAATAGTTATTGGGCGCATATCAAGAACTTCAGTTAAATGCACATGTTCCTGTGAAATGTAAATTCTGTCTAGCCTAGCCCAGTTTTTATATCTTGAGGAATAATATGTAAATTCAATCCAAACTCCTATTACTGAATTCACATCTTCCATACTAAATGTTTTCATAAATTTCTTCAAAAATATACCCTCCTTCATTATACTTTCTCTTCTTGGCCCTCCAGACACATCTTCACTGCTTCAAATCAAATTCCAGTCCCCACCTATAAGTAATATTGCTTTCTGAAAACTGATTATTTCTCCCAGAATTTTCTTAAAGGAGAACCGCACCTACACACTCAAAAAACATGTTTATTTCATCATGATTTGGTGTTTCCTACATTTTAGCACCACTCTGGGACTATTTACAGGTTTTTAAATATTTTTAGATGTAATTTCTGAGTCTGACCACATGGGATCTGGCATCTTGAAGTAATTGTTTACTCTGCCTCTAGGTATCCCACAATGCAGTGCTTGTCTGTAAAAATACATCATGCAGGCCTCTTTCTTCCTAAAGCTCCTGCTACTGCATTGATGTTATATGCATGCACTGCTGTCTTTCACTCAGTTAATTTTAAGTAGCATTTCATGCCGTTCAATTACTACTTAAAACACAAACAGTACAAATGCCACAGAACAGACTTTCAAAGTGCTTTTTACTGCTGCTTCTTTTTAGAATGGCTAAATTGCAGTCTTTTGTGAAGCCTGAATTGTAGTAGCTTGACATTTCCAATCCCCATTCACACCTAACTTCCATAGCTGTCAAAGTGCTAAGGGTAATTTGACTGTTACCTGCTGTGATTGACAGCTCACATTAGGAGACTTGACTCAGGTACTGTTTCCTTGTTCTAGTCTTTGTTTACTGTATGTGTAGGGGAAGGACCAGGGAGCTGTGACATCACAGCATGGGTGGGCTTTTAGGGCGGTCATCATGATGTCAGTCTGGGGAGGAAATTGGGCAAAAACTACTTGTATTTATTGGTCTTGATGACATCAATGAATTGGAGACTGCAGCAAGCTTTTTCATGGTGAGATAAAAGTTTTTTGAAAGTAATATTACTTGCTGAAAACTGATTAAAAATCCTAGAAGATTTACTATGCTGGCTGTCAACTAACTACCCCCAAGAAACCATTGTTCTTGGTGACTTGAACATAGATTGGAACACTTGCTCCTCAGACCCCCTATACAGCATGTAAACCTATATGGATTCACTCAGGTTATAACCTCTCACACTAGGATAAGTAAACCCAACAATAAAGTACCCTAGATTGGATATTAACGGTCATCCCCACATGTACAAAGCTGGGACACTGCCTGATGATATATGTGATCACTTTCTAACCTATATAATCAGGCAAAAGGCTGATATCCCCAACCTACCCACTTATAAAACAATTAGGAACAATAAAAACTTTAACCCTATTAATTTCCAAAATGAACTCAAACAGTGTAATTGGTCCTTACTAAAACACCTCCCACTAGAAGAAGCTGTAAAATACTTTAATACCAAATTCCTAGCCATCCTTGATACCCATGCACCAGCACACTCCATTAGAACTAAAACAAAAGCTGCCCCTTGGCTTTCAGTTGAAACCAGACAAAAATCTTACTTAGAAACAAGGCATGGACATATTGGCGGACCACAAAAGCTCCCACAGATCAACTTAGATACAGACAGCTAAGGAATGATACAAAAACATCTGTTACTACTGACAAAAAAATATTACTGCCACCTACAACATAAACACCAATACAAACCACAAAAGTTTTGGGCAGGCATAAATAAACTTCTCCACCCAGGAGAATCTACCACCCCTACCCCCTCAACTACTAATCAGAAACCTTCAGTGGAGGTTGCCAATACCTTTAACAGCTTTTTCACTGAAACTATCCAAAATCTAGCTAGTCAGTTATCCCCCAGTTGCCCAAACCCTATTACTACTATGCCCAGTTCCCAACCCATGTTTATCTTTCAACCAGTCTCCACATCATTTATCCAAACACTAATTAAGAAACTAAAACCTACTACTTATCTGCAGATCTCCTCCCAGCTGAGTATTTACAAAAAGCAGTCGATGCTGTAGCTTACCCGATCTCTATCCTGATCAATTGAACTATATCTGAATCCTTCATTCCCTCCACCTGGAAGATATCCCATGTAATCCCATTCCATAAAGGGGGCACCTCCACAGAACTCTCTAATTACAGACCCATAGCCATTATGTCACCATTAGCCAAAATTATGGAGAGATGGATCCATAAACAACTACTGAACTATCTTATCATGAACAATCTTCTAACAAACTCTCAACATGGTTTTAGACCACACCATAGTACCAACACTGCCCTCCTTTCCTTCTCTAACATCATAAATCAAAACCAAAACAATAATAAACTCTTCTCAGCCCTCTTTCTAGATCTTTCCAAGGCCTTCAACATGGTTAACCATCACCTACTTATATAAACACTAGAATCCATTTCCCTAGACACCCAGGCTATCAAATGGTTCCAATCTTACCTGAGTGGTAGACAACAGGCAGTCCTATGGAAGGACCACCTATCCACCCTTCTTCCTATAACCCTTGGAGTCCCCCAAGGCTCCATTTTAGAACACCTCCTATTTCCTATATTTATTAATGACCTGCACAAGATCATCCCTAATGCAACCTGTATTCATTATGAGGATGACTCAACTCTTATATGCTCAGCCACCTCCCCAGCAGAGCTGCAAACTTTATCCCAAAAGGCTTTTAATACAGTAGAAGATTGGCTCCTTAATCAATGTCTGTTATTAAATCCAAACAAAACCAAACTACTGCTGTTCTCCCCAACTCATAAGTCCACCATACCAACCTTTACCATAAAATCTAACAATGGCACCAATATTTCTCCAGATTCCTCTACCAAGCTACTAGGTGTAATAGTTGATAATAACATTCTGTTTGAGTTGAATATTAACCATATAATTAAAGCAGTCAATAAAAAAACTTGGCTCTCTATACAAGATTAAACCCTTCCTAACTCCCCTAGCTAGGACTGTTATTGTCCATACACACCTACTCTCCACTATCCTCTATGCCTCCCCTTTATTCACAAACTTGAGTAAAACTGACCTGAACAAACTTACAAGCTGCTATAATTATACTGCTGGATTTGCCACTGATACAACCTACAGAACACCCCACTGTCTTAACCTTAATCTTCTAGGGTGGCTTGAGTTACCTAACCTACTTCAGGTCAACCAACTAGTAGTTGCCCATAAGATTCTCTATCAATCTGACAAAATGCCTGTACTTAATAACCTCATCACCCCCTACCATAACCTCAAGACACTTAGATTAGCCAACAAAACCTTAGTTCACACTTTCAAAACTAATAACTCAGCTGGGGAATCCCTGTTTGCCAAATCTGTTGGCAAATCATGTAATTCACTTCCTGCTGACCTAATGTCAGAACTCTCACTGTCTCATTTCAAGAAAAGTCTTATAAAATACCTTAGAACACGATGGCTATGTCCTTGCTCTACACCTGACTAACTTCTTACCCCCTTAACTGAGTGCCTAATGAGGACTGTATCTTAATTATAAGGTATGATTTTATCAGCTCTGTAGTAACTTTATGTGACTGAACAATGTTTTTAACCCTTTAATGTATGTAAAACTGCATTGGAAACTGTATAACATGATATACATGCATATATAAATAGTTTTTGTATGTATGTATGAATGTATGTATGGAGCTTTTCTACCCAGGCCTCCACTGAAAAAGGACATGAATCCAGTCAGACTATCCCAGTCAACAAATGTAAAATAAATACATAAAAAACAGTACAATAAAGGACTGTTCTAGTGGACAGAAGCAGTCGAGTTAAAATATTTTAAATGCTGTATTGTTGTTTATTCATAGCAGGGACAGTAAGTAGGAAGAAAAATCGCAGAGAAGTTGACCATTTAATAATAGAATCCCATTATTGTCCTTTAAGCTCCATAATAGCAGTTTTAGGTGGAATATAAATAAATGCCAGTGTAATCCTTCTCCCTTGCCAGTAGCCCCTTAACACTACAAATCTGCCATTATTATCTTTTTTATCCTCTTCTATCACTATTGGAGCTCCTCTTGCAATTAATATAAGTACATCTCTTTTCCGTTGTCCCATGTATTCCTGCAAATAACCATCCTGAAAACCTTTCTTTATCAAATTCACATGTTCAGTTCTTTTCCAGTGTGTCTTCTGTAACATAGCTGTTTGCACTCTGCATTTTTAATATAGGTTACTATTCTTTCTTTTTTGTATTTATCTGTGAGACCTTTGACATTTAAAGAATTACAGAAAGCATCATTGTATTAAAAATTATTATTCCCACCTTCATGTATAACACCTTTTTTGTTAAATGTCTAGTTCCAGCTTTTGTGTTACATGCATACACTGGCAGGTTGAACTTTTATATTGTTGTTTCCTGTCATATCCATTTGAGCCTATGTCAGATCTTATAAAACATTTTATTTTATTGAATGCTTTCAAACAAAAAACACAAACAAACACCCAATACCCCCTAAAACTATTAATTTAGTACTAACACACAAAACTATGTAAATGTTCAAATATTGAAGTTTTAATCTCCTAATGAGAACAAATGTCCCAAACTGACATCCACACTTACAGACTTGAGTTAACCTAAAAAAAGGTTATCCATGTTAAGACACATGGTGCAGCCTGTGCTTCTCCTAACTGCTAACTGGTTTTGTCTTATCTTTATAGCTCTCCCAGCTGGGAAACTTCTGATTGCTTTCAGAGAACATTATCTCCTAGTCAGTTTCTGTTTTCTTTTTTTCCAATCAATCACTCTCTACCAGACTGTAAACAATTTCTCTTTATCAGATTGTCTCCATGAAGACATGAGAACCAGACAGCCAATTTCTCCTTATCAGATTGTTTGCATGGAGATAAGAGGGCCAGATGCAGAATTGCTACTAAGCATACATTCATTTGCTAGAAAAAAGCCTCAAAATATTCAATATTCTTTTTCATTTACTTGCTTTGTCTTAAAACTTGTTAATAAATCAGTCTAATGTCCTTAATCCAATCATTAATTCATGCAAGAACGAGAAAAAGCACATTAATCTTCCTTTTGTCATGCTCTTTTAACCAGGCTTTTTTTACATTGCAGTTCCTACATTTGTTAAAACTGAACAAGAAGAAAGAAAGGAAAAAAGAACCACAGCACAGCAGAACCTATTTAGAATCCCCATTACACTTAAAACTAACTGAGAAATCTTTACTTTATAGCATGCAAAGAAAATAATACACCACACCACAAAAATGGTACTATTAGAAATGTTTTCTTTCCTTACAGTTTTCTTCCCTCTTCCCCTTCCCAAAGCATTTTTCCAAACATTAATGACATGAAGTAGGGCATATACTTTAGAGTCCCTCACAAGTACAACAAATTCTGTAAAAGTCCAATATTTCCAGATTTCTTATTCTGTCATATTTCTCAAAGATAATTATTGCATTGTAATCCCATATTAAGTTAATGGTTTTATTACTGTTCATCTCCATCTCCCAAATCCTCCCTCTGCTTCATTTCCAATGTACTGCTGATTCTTTTAGTCAACTCTCATGCTCCCTTCCTTCACTCTAACATTTTCCATTAAAACATTGGAAAAGGGTTACATGTACAGTCTCTCTGTGGTCCTTATTACCGGAATAAGAAGAATCAGAATTTCCTTCTGTTTCACAGCTCACTTTTTTGGATAAACTTTTGTATTTCCTCCTTAGCATGTACTTCATCAAAAAAATGATGTGGTCCTTCCAGGAAAGAATACCTCAAAGACAGCTGGGTACAACAATTTGAATCTCACACCTGCAGCTGGACAGTCCCTGAAAAGTGGAATGAACTTACTCCTCTTCTGCCTGGTGTACAATGAGTAATCATTCTCCACAAACACTGTGCTGTCTCCAACTTTTAGTATTTTGTCCTTCTGCCATGATTTTGTCAGAATCAACTCCTTCTGCTGGTAGGATTGCATCTTTACTATTAAAGGCCTAGGTTGCTCTCTCATAGCCAGGTTTGGCGCATACACATGATGTGCCCTTTCAACTAACAACTCCTGCTGTGGAATACCAACCAGTTGCTCATTTGTGCTTTCATAAAATTAATGCAGTCCATTCCTTCCAGCTTATCTGGTATAGCTGAAAATCTCAGTTTTTTCCTACATGCTCTGTTGTCTAATTCTTATTATTTTTTTTAAACATCTCTTCCTGAGCAGTCTCATATTCAGCCAGACTTTTGTTCATTTCAGCCTCTGATCTTTGCAGCTTTAGCACCTCATCTGAATATCTGTTTAAAGATTCTTCCTTTTTTTCTAGCCTTTTGTTGTTTGTGTTGATACACTCCATTAGTGTTTTGTTTATTTTAGCTAGGTTTGTGTGCAGTTGTCTTATGTCTTCCTGTAGGTTACTGGAAGTCATGTATGGAGGTTGCATTGCTTTTTTGCTGAACAGCTGCAGAACTTTACTTAGTCAGTGCTTCATCCTCACTTTTTTGTAGCTGATGTTTTTTCCAGGTGCTCTGTATTTCATTTTACCTGGCATTCAGGCAGTGCACTTACTAGCCAGTTACTGAAATTTACCCATAAACACAAAAGTCTTCTGGCCTTCTCTGTTGAGTTTCTGTTTTCACACTGGAAGAACTAGAGTTAACCTGTTAATATGCAGCCATCTTGAAAGTCTCCCACCCCTAAGCTCTTTTTTGACCCTTTTGAGATTATTTCTATAGTAGATGATTTGACTAGGATTTCAACAGAGGGGCTTATGCTTAAATTTGTTAGCACACCTATGAAGGATACGGGTGGATTTCTACATGACGCTCCATTAACCAATGCAGTAAAACCAACTTAAAATCATTCAGATTTCAGTATGATAAGAAAGTATGTTCCCACGTATCTAAGACATCTACAAAATAGAATTCATCATGAAACTTCTGTTTCATTTCATGATTCATCTGAAAACCTAACAGAAAGGGATTTACAATTTTTAATATAAGGGATGAGAAAATGAAAGGTAAGAAAGAAAATTGACAATGTTGTTTAAGTACAGAATTACATGTCAGGTGATGACTGGTTTCTCTGCAGTACAGCTGCTTAGGTTAAGAAAATTGACATCTATATTTGATATACTAGACCTGAAAGCAAAAATCTGAGAAAGAAAAAGAAAGACAAAGGGTTCAAAAGATGATTTTGATAAAATACAAAGTTTAGAGGTTTTGTACTTGAAAATGAACACTATGAGTACATCTAGAATTATGGCCCTAAATGGATTCCAAGAATAACTGTGAGTTGATTAGGACTGCATGTCTAATAAAGTGGGCATAGATCATGATTCATCTATGAAAAGGAATGTAGATCAAAACAGAGACAGAACAAAAGGGGATATTCTAGTCTGTGTACCTGAAAAGGAGATGGAATCTCAGCCTCACATATCCAATGTTAAATTCTGATCACTCTTTGTCTGGCATTTGTATGTTCTCCCTTCACCTTAATGGATTTACTCCGGGTATTCTGGTTTCATGACTTTCTGTCACTTTCCATGGGCAAAACCATAGCTAGCTCATCGGGCACTGTAGAGATCCCAAAACTGACCCCCAAAGTTGAGGAACAAAATAAATGCATACATACATAAACAAACCACTTCTCTACTCTTGCATCTGTAGCAAGCTGCTCTGCTTGCTAAAATTGTAACACGCGGCTTCCTGCAGTTACTACCACAAACTCATTTCGCATTAAGTGCTATAACACTTCAGTTGAGGTATAAATGCATGGGCATTCATTTAGCAATGCCACTACTGCACTCCAGCAATATCCTCCCCTTCCAGTTATGTCCCCCTGACAACTTGTGCCTGGGGTGTCACCCCTTCTTCCCACTATAGTTACAACTCTGCTCATTTATTTACTGAAACATGCCTCTAGACCAGCTAACTTTACCTGGATAATAAACAAACAAGGAAATGAATAAATAAATAAATAAATAAATAAATAAATAAGATTATTAAGCCGCATGGAAGCTCCCATGTGTGTTTTTAATAGAGGCACCTAGGTAGGTATTTGTGTAGTACATGTATGAAAGCTGGATGTGAGGAACTAGTGCCTGTATCTGAAGGCAGATTTGTTTAACATCTTCACAGGGGTCACTAACAGTCTAAGGCATTCTTTTTGTGAATGGTGTATCCATACTCTTTTGAAAGACCGTGCTAGGTAGTACTGAAATGCTTTCTTTGGAAACAGAAGAATATATTCTGGTTTCATAGAAGACTTTGCCTGCTAACTATGGCATTATTATATATTTGAAAATCTAGAATATCCTTAACTAGAAATCCTTGTACTAAAAGCACAGCAAAAGAAAATCTGGGTGATGTTATTATATTACATATGTATTCCATTTGTTACATTATTTTAGCACACTATTGAAAGCTGTAAATAGGCGATATGAATGTTTCAGACAATAAGTTTTTGTGGCAATGCATTTTTTCATAACTTTTCATAACTTGTTGCTGATATCGTGATAATTGCTAGTTCTGTAGAATCTGTCTCATAAACATTTGGGCAGTATACGACTTTCTGTTTGGTATTTGAGAGAAAGTGACAAGGATGGAAGGCAGCCACAAGAACAGTAAAAAACACAGTTTATTTGTGAATGGTACACAAGGTTAAGCACTTTCTTCCCTTAATGAATAGGGACTTCTTCAGAACACGTTTTTTGTGTTCTGAAGAAGTCCCTATTCATTAAGGGAAGAAAACGCTTCACCTTGTGTTTGTTTGTGTTTGTTTGTGTCTTTTGGCTTTTCCCGGTTAGGGGTCGCCACAGCGGAACTCCGGTCCGCTAATGATTGTTAGTTGATTTTTACGTGTCAAGTTACCAGCCCTGACACACAACCTTCAACGAAGGTACGCCCATTCACGCATATCTCCACGCAGAAGACGCTCTAGCTGAGAATCAAACCGGACAGTGTCTTACTGTGAGGCGACAACGCTACCGCAGTCCATTCACAAATAAACTGTGTTTTTTACGGTTCTTGTGGCTGCCTTCCATCCTTGTCACTTTTTCTGGAGTTTTGGATACTATTTGTGGTGGTATTTAAGAGAAGATGTAGTTCATGTTATGAAACATATAACAGCTGAATATACCTCTCAGTTTTTCTTATTTTCACACAATGTCCAGATTCCAGATTTTCACCTCATATTTTAAGGCTGTTCCTCATAAAATTTGTGGTTTTCTGGCAAATCACTAAGGACTGAAGACACTAAATGACATACATTTGAGTTTCAGGGTTTGTATGCTTCATAAAAATCAGCGGTAAGACAAATCCTGTTATTCCAGCAACTTTCTAATTTTATAAGTGTAATATCTAAAAATGTTCCTTATTTGTGGGCCTTTGTCCCCCATTATTTTAGTTTTTTTCCAGATTTGTTGTGCTAAGAAGTTCAAAGGTATGCAGATGAATTACACCTTCTACACCACAGTCTCTTACTTGGATTCTTAAATATTCCATATCCAGTATAAAGGTTTGTTCTGAGATTAATAAACTATAATGGCTTATATCAGTCCATGAGTTCAGTTTGTCCTGAGCCCAGAAACTGCTGGTACTCTGCTAAATATATGCAGGACATCCCTAGTAAGGCAGTAATTTGTAATTGATATGAGCCATTATTCAGTTAGGAGTAGCCCTTCAGCTGGCAAAAAATACATAGTGAAAAAGCCAGCAGAATGGCAGAATTAATCATTGCAGTGTGTTTCCCCATTTCCTGGCAGTAATCAGTGCTCCCACATCACAGCCATCTTGCCAGCAACTAGCCTGTTACTTCCCTTCGTCCCCTCAAACTAAGAGTAACTGTTGTGTGCACCCCCAGCCATCATATTCATCTGATAATCAGTGTGTGCCTGTCCCAGCATAACGCATGCCATTTCTGACAGCGTAAGATGCTAATGAACTTCAACCTGTTGTCCAAGGTTTGATTCCCTCTGTTACTGTTTGCCTTCTGTGTGGGACTCTGAGCAAGTCATTTGTTTGGTATCTCTATCCCAGGAATGCAGAATCAGTGATCAGCCTTTACACCCCCTTAACCAGTATACCAGTGAATAATGTATGCTTCCCGATTTGCACAATTCATCCCTGGTTTGTTGGCCTAGTCTTTCAGTGCTGTCCCATTCAGAGCACTAAAAATTAAAAGCACTACACCCTTACTCCCCATTGGCCCTTGTTTTCAATTATAAAGGAATTCCCAATACTATTCTAGCATGTCCAAAGGTCAGTTGTCAGTCTCCTCTCTGGTCCAGCTGGTGAATCTGGGAATCTTGAGGCAATGTTACAACTGCCTTATGTACACAGACAACCCTCTCCTCCTCCCAACAAATTCCAACACATGTGAGAGATGCAACCATATAGCCAAACTGGAGGCTAAGCTCTCTCAACTCAGTACTGAAATAACCAGTCAGGAGGAGAAGGAAACCACACTTACTACAATTCCAGTCTCACATAGACCTACCACGACAGCAAACCAAACACATAAACACACAAAAACATACTCGGAGGCTCTAAATAAAGATCTGCCTAAGCAGCAGAGACCTCCAAAGCAGACACCCAAGCAACCACTACCCCAAAACAAAACACGTGCAACACATATCTCACAAAGCCAGTGTGCCGAACAGTCACAGCCCTTAAGGCTAAATAACACACCTGATACACTTGGAATAGGTGACTCTATCGTCAGGCACACTGATGTCCTGCTCACCAGGCTGAACAAGGAGAAGGTCACAGTGAGCAGCCTGTCGGGCACTAGGATCCGCCACATAACACAAGCACTCAGGTCACTCCAAGGCAAGTACAAATATGACTCAGTCATTGTCCATGCTGGTGTGAATGACCTGAGACGTACCTCCCTGGACTACATGAAAAGAGACATAGAGGAGCTCTCTGAGCATGTAGCCCAGGCCGGTATGACCCTGACCTTGAGTAGCATCTTACCCTCACCAAGAATGATGCCACAATATGAAGACAAGATGATCAATTTCAACAATTGGCTTAAGTACTGGTGTCATTCAAAGGGGATCCAATGCCTGTCAGCCTGGGGTGATATGCTCGACAAGCCATGATGCTTCGCTAGGGACGGCTTGCATCTGTCAGCCTTGGGCTTTTGGATATTGGCAAAGGCTCTTGCTACCCCCATAGTGCCTTTTTTAGGCAAGGCTCAAAAGACAAACTCACCTCCATAGGTATCACAAGGGATAAGAAACTAAGAGTAATGCTACTCAACGCCAGATGTCTAAACCTCAAGATGCATGCACTAGAAACTCTCCTTAGCATGGAGAACATTGATATCTGTGCAGTAACAGAAACCTGGTTCAGGGCTCCCGAGAGCACCCCAGCACTACCAGGTTATACCTCATACCATGCTTTTCGGCCCCAAAACTTGGACCGAACCACAAAAGTAGGGGGAGTATCGATATTCATCAAAGATACCCACACCTCCAGGTTGGTGGCAAAGCACGAAGCATCAGAGACTATCCATGTGCAACTAACAGTGGGTAAAACTGCCTTCCAGTTTATAGCCTGCTACAGACCACCCTCGCAAACACAGGAACCCCACTCGGCCTTCCTGAGAACACTGGAAAATATGAAGGTCTCTCCAAACAGCATTATATTGGGCAACTTCAACTACCCAAACATAGACTGGGAGCATTACTTTAGCTCCAACACCCTAGCCCAAAGGTTCCTAGAATTCATAAACTCAAATGCTATGGAACAACTTGTTACCACTCCCACAAGAGGGGAAAACATACTGGACCTGATCATCACCAACATGGGGACTCTATGCTCCAGACCAGAAGTGTATCCCTCACTGGTAAGATCAGACCATAAACTGATCTCACTGGATACTCACATCCCAACTCCACTCCCTGCCCAGAAAACCACAGTGAAAAACTTCTCTAAAGCAAATTTCACACTCCTCAAAACCGAGGTGGAATCCTACAAAGCCCCCGGGCCTGTGGAAAATACGGCCCAGACCGGAGAATCCTTTATAAATGCATTCTATGAACACCTTCAGGAATGCATGGATCATGCAATCCCAAATAAAACCAAGACCCAGTCCTCCAAAGGCAGACGTCCTGTCTGGTGTACCCCAGCCATAAACAAACTATACAATAGAAGGAGGAAGCTACTACATGATAGAGCAAAATCCCAAAAAGGGAAGGCATCTCTGATCAGTATTAGCAAAAAACTAAGGGCACTCATAAAATCGTCTAAGGCCAGCTTCGAGAGAAAAATTGCACAGGACACTAAGGATAATCATAAGGCTTTCTTTAGTTATGTTAAGAACCTGGGTAGGAATTCCCAGATATGCTCAGAATTATTCCAAAATGATATAAAATACACCAAACCCACAGACTTTGCCAACATCCTAGCTGACAGGTTCAGCTCAAACTTCTCCCTCCCCCCACCAAAAGCGCAAATATCTATTCCAGCAGAGTGCTGCCCCCCTGACATCTCAGATGCTCAGGTAAGAGCTGCCCTCTCCAAAGGAAAAAACACAGCATCAATGGGACCAGACGGTGTCCCAGGCTGCGTCCTACATGAACTCCAAGAAGAGCTAAACCCAGACATAAAACTACTGTTCAATCTCAGCCTTACTACAGGATATGTATCCAAAGAGTGGCGTACAGCAACAGTGGTCCCTCTCCACAAAGGTGGTGCCTCAATGGACCCTGGAAACTATCGCCCCATAAGCCTAACTAGCTTGGTCTGCAAAGCTATGGAAAGGATCATCATGGACCTCATAAATAAAAATATTGGGGACCTACAGACACTGGATCCTACCCAGTTCAGCTTTGTTAAGGACAGATCCTGCCTCTTAAACCTGGTTGACTTCTTTGAAACAGTCACCAAGGCCATTGATGAAGGGAAGGTGGTCCACACAGCCTACCTGGACCTCGTAAAAGCCTTCGATACAATACCCCACTCAGGCATTATAGATAAGCTCACCAGCTTAAATATAAACCCCTACATCACTAGATGGGTTGCAAACTGGCTCAAGGACAGAACCCACATGGTTAGAATTGCTGGAGCCATGTCAGACTCCAAACCAGTTACAAGTGGCGTCCCACAAGGCTCAGTCCTGGGACCTCTCTTGTTCAGTATATATTTCTCGGAGGTACAGGCCAACACAGAAGGACTGTGGCTGACCAAGTTCACAGATGACTGCAAACTGGGCACCAGAATCGACTCTCCAGCTGATACAAGCATCCTCCAAAAGGGCCTCATAGAAACAAACAACTGGTGCCAGAGCCATGGCCTCAAGCTAAATGCCAAAAAGTGTATAGTCATCCCATTTGGCAAAAACAAAGTGCCCACAAATTACCACATAGGTGGTAATCCATTAAGTACAGAAGAAGTAATTAGGGACCTGGGGACCCAAGTTGATAGCAATCTCTCATTTGACAACCACATGGCCAAAGTGGTTAGAACAACATTTTATATAGCCCACCTAATCATGAAGGGATTCACATCTAGATTAGGGGAGGTCATTGTGCCTCTTTACTCATCCCTCATCAGGCCCATAATTGAGTACAATGCCCCTTTTGGGATGTACCTTACCAAACACCTGCAGCAACTGGAAAGACCCCAAAAGTACCTCATCAAGAGGATCAAAGGGCTCAAACAGATGCCATATGCTGCCCGGTTAAAGAAACTCCAGCTCTACTCAGTGGCATACCGCCTGCTCAGAGGCGACCTGTGCCTGACGTATAAAGCCATGTCCAACTCAGAATTAAGGGACATGCTGCACCTCAAAAAATCCAAATCCCATCGAGCTACACACTCGAGAGACTTGAACCTCAGCACTGAAATAAATAGGACATGCTGGAGGGACAGATTTATAACTCAGAGGCTCCCTTCACTCTGGAATAAAATCCCAGTCCAGGTTAGGCAGAGTCCCTCATTGACTCTCTTCAAGAGGAATCTTGATGAGTGGATGAGAGATCATAGGTTTATCCCGGGTATCACTTCTGTGTCACTGTTAGACAGAGGCATAGTATACTAACCTCGAAAAAGGGGACAGCAAAATTAATTTAAAATGGGTGGCGAAAGCCAAACACACTCTGGCTAGGCTTATAAATGCCCTAGGACAGATAGCCTAGTATGAACCTATATATGTAATCATGTGATTATTCACCAAGACATTTAAATGTTAATAAACAAACAGAATGATCCTCAGTTGATCTGAATTGATGTATATTAATATAATTTTGAATTTTACTTATGTTTGTACATACTATATTGTACACCATGCTTCTTACCAAACATTAGTAGTACTGCCTAAGGTAGGCTTTTAGGGTGTATTACTACTGTAACCCACAACTGTTTTCAGATTATCATGTTTGACACTCTCGAGCCAATATTCACAATGCTGGTTGGGAATATTGGCTCTAGATGATTGTCACTGTTGCAAAATTGGATGGGGTTGTGGGTGGATGGGTGTTTGATGATTTGGCCCAGGTTGTGGCAGAAATGTATCCATTAGAACCAGCTCATGTAGGCAGTTAACAGAGGTTCATTAATTCATTAACACCTATATGATGTAGAATCTCACATCTGTAGCATCTTACACACATCATGCATTCCAGAGCATTTTTTGAAAAATAGACTTAAGTAGTTTAAGATAAACAAATGTAAATATTTTGTGAACAATACAAGCTCTTACAACTGTACAAAAATCAATGTTATCAGTAAGAGGTATTCTTTTCAGTGATAATAGTCAGTGCATTGATAGTCTTTTCCATCAATAATAATGTATAATAATTTACACAAAACCCACATTGTATTTTTTCTAAACTTTCACGAATAAATGTTCATATCTTGAAAACTATACAAACTAGACATACATTGTTAGAACATTTTTGCTAACCACACATAAGCTTTCGCATGACAACAAGAAATTCCTTTATAAGTGCATGTTTATTGATACATTTACAGAAATAGGAAAAACATATGTTTAATTGTATAATTAGCAATACAAATAATACTGGATATTTCTCAAGATGTGCATCTTACAATGCAAATATTAAATACAGTTTTCTTCAGTAACAACTAACGCTTCATCTAATGTCATGTGACAGTTTGTAATTCACTTGTTTTTTGAAGTATTAAGTTCATATGGAAATATTACTTATTTTCAGAATTATTAACAAATGACTATCAATGTTTCTAGTATAGTGTGATATAAACCAGCATTTTCAATGAATTCTCCCTGTTTTCCATATTGGTGTTTCACACCTTACACATCAATAAACTGTAAGTCTCTCAATTATAAAAATTTGAATATAAATATGAAAATATGAACAAGTGGAAAACAAACATTAATTTCTCCACCTGTGATTATAACAGTGCAGCATTTCATTAGTCAGACACCCCATTTTTATACTAAGCCCTCAGGCTAAAGTATTAGAAACAGCAGCATATAAGCACATTTGTAACTGCCTGCTGCTGCATTCCTTACTAGCAGATACACAGCATGAATTAAAGATTAGGTGTAGGGGTGGACACTATTTTTTAAGGTCTCTAATAAAAAAGCTAACAATTTTTGACAAAGGTAAATGTGAAGCAACTATGTTTCTGAGCCTCTTAACATTTTTAATTCCTTTACAGCAGTTAATGCCAACCACTGAACTGCACTCATCCAAGTGCAGAAAAGCCATCTATGAATACAAATAGACCGATTCAAGAAATTCATGAAGATAATCACAACGAAAGTGCATATGCCACTCGGAATACTACATTTGTTTCAATGTTAACTCTTAAGAAAGGCAAAGCAAAGGATTGCCCAAGTTGTTTACTGAAATCCCTCCCCAGAGGTGTCTTACTGGGTGATATTACCAAAGGAGTGATTGAACTGGAAAATCTGCATTTGAATCTACAGCAAGAAACCATCACTGCTAAACAAGTGCCTCACCAAAATGCACCTCAGAAGACCATAGACTTTGTTACCTTTATCTGTTTCTAGTTTCCAAACAACTTCACTGAGATACCTGGTCACATCCTACATAAATGTTGAAGTGGTGCAACCTGCTAGAGAACTAAAGTTAACTTGGAATTACTTACTTGTGAACTGGGAATACAAAAATCTGACCAAAGCATTGTAGAAAGGGCCTTCAGTTGTAATAGCTCAGAAGAATAAACAAGCAATTCCTGTGGGGTAATTTATGTACAGAGGAGAAGTCTACATTCTGAAGTTATACACTGGATGCACCAGCTGCATACATCTATAGTATTATGTTTGTGTGGCATAATTATAAACTATCTGAATCAAAATATTGGGCTAAATTCAGTAAAGGTCTTAGCATGAGCCAAAAGGCCCTTCTACCACGTTGTACCCATTTGTGTATCAGAAACATGCTAGCTGCAATGAGATAAGACCTCATTATTCAATAATTTGCATATTTCTTGAATCTTGGCTACTACTGCAATGCTAGATCATGGCTGATCTGCAAGTTACTGTATGAACCTGCTACACACAAAGACAGTGGCATTCCCCCCCACAAGTCACTGTCTCACACACCCAAGCACACAAACCTGGAAACACAAACACAAGTACGTGCACACATACATACACACACACACACACACACACACACACACACACACACACACACACACACACACACACACACACACACACACACACACACACACACACACACCACAGTTTCTACACCTGTCCTTACCCTATCTACGTTATTGTGGTTTCCCCCACTCTGTGATACATTAGTGTCATTATGTGCATATGTTTAAGGCCCTGGTGGTCTAATTCACCCCCCTACAATTCTCTGATACCCTTTGCAATGTTGTTGCTGGTACAGCTCTATACAGAATCATCCCTGTTATCTAATGTATCCCCCACCCGCCCATCCCCTTTATGATGTTGGTGCTGGTGCAGCACTGCATGCATGATGTCCAGTGGTTCCCTCCACACCCTGATTCTCGTACTGTGATTAGTGTCATTGTGGCACTTTACAGTTTGTCCAGTGTTACCCCTCTCAATACTGGTTATGTTATTCTGTGCCTTAGAACACTTAGAGTTTTCCATGGTGTCTATTGCACTCAGTACCACTGATCCCCATAGTAATGTTGGTGCCAGTATGGCACTGTAAAGTATGTATCACCCCATCCCCGATGCATGTAGTAACATTGGTGCTGGTATGGCACTGTAGAATATATATCTCCACACCCCAATCCTCATAGTAATGTTGGTGCCAGTATGGTGCTATAGAGTGTGTATCCCCCCATCCCTGGTGCATGTAGTAACATTGGTGCTGGTATGGCACTACAGAGTATATATCTCCACAACCTGATTCCCATAGTAATGTTGGTGCCAGTATTGCACTGTGGAGTGTGTATCCCCTATCCCTGATGAATATAGTAACATTGGTGCTAGTATGGCACTGTTGAGTATATACCTCCACACCCTGATCTCCATAGTAATGTTGGTGCCAGTATTGCACTGTGTAGTGTGTACCCCCCCTATCCCCAATGCATGTAGTAACAATGGTGCTGGTATATGGCACTATAGAGTATGTATCTCACCAACCCAATCTCCATAGTAATGTTGATGCTGATACAACACTTTAATACTAATCCCTGATACCAGGTGGTTCCCCTCTTGATCCACATCAAAATGTGGATTAAGAGGGGAACCACCTGGTATCAGGTGGTTCCCCTCTTGATCCACATTTTGATGTCAGTCCCATTATTGCACTAATAAGGCAAGCCCTGGTGCTTAGTGGCTACCCCACCGCATTCAGGTTCTGTGGTTGAACACAGTGATTTGGTCATGTTCGCTATCTCAGTCTGGTGGGGATGACCATGTTGATCTACACTGCCGAGCACTTTCTTGAATCAGTCAGCTATGTAGACATCTTCCTGGAGGCAGTTCTGTTGAGGGAGCACATGGAAAATTAGCATATGGATCTCCCTCTGGAATACATCATTAGCATTGAGCATGACTGCATGACCAGCCCATCACAGTGATGCATGTCTTTGTGTTGGAGGACCATGCAACACTTTGCAAGGGTACTTGCTGAAAAACACAAAGTTACAGTGATTTACACTACCACGTATACATTGCAATACCTTAATGATTTCAGCCCATGGGCTAAATTCATTAAAGGTCCTAAGAGTTGGTGCCATTATGGCACTTTAGAGGCATGTCAAGTGGTACACACTATCCCTGTAATACTGTTACATGTCTTAGTGTTTCCCCCCAACCCCAGTCCCCATAGTAACCTTGGTACTGGTGCGACATTGTAGAGTGTGTATTCCCCCAGTCCTTGTAGTAGTCTTGGTGCCAGTATAGCATTGTAGATTGTGTATCCCCACTGCCCTGATCAACATTTTGCCATTATGGCACTGTTAAAGTAAGCCATAGTGTCTAGTTGTTCTCTCTACTATGTTTGTGTTCAGTAGTTGAATGCAGTCTTTTGGCTGTGTTTGCTACCACAATATGGTGGGGATGGCCATGCTGATCTATACTGCTGAGTGCTTTCTTGAATAGCTCGGCTATGTAGATGCCTTTCTGGAGATGGTTCCAGGTAAAGAGCACATGGCTAATAAGTGTATGCCTCTCCCCCCAGATTGCCTCATTAGCATTTAAAATAGTCATGGACTGCTGCATGTCTTCATGTGGGAGGACTATGCAGCACCATATAAGGGTACTTGCTGAATACCAAAAAGGTACCACAACATGTACACCTCCATGTTGTGGTACATTAATGAATTCAGCCCATTGTGTATTAGGTTGCTGAAGAGTATTTTTGTGTATCTTATTCAAAGTTCATGCCTTTTTGATTGATTACTGTGTGTCTAAGTATTGTATGTATCATAGTGTCATGTATCATAGTGAAAGTAATATCAGTAATATTCCATTATAATGGTGATCAATACTGACTGTTGTATCACTACATGGATTATTATTTTAGCATGGATTCCAATGTCAGTGCCAAAGTTCAGCAATACTAAGTCATATAAAGGAAGAAACTGTTTGTTCTGCAGTATTTCTGGTGGGGATTCTTCCTCTCTAATCCCCTAGGAAATGGATTCAGCCTAGTACACAGTATGAGCAATGCTGTCAACAAAGTTCCACAAATAACAAAAACATATATTAGATAGACACATTTATGTACACACATAAAAATACCCAAGAAGAACATAGACATTTTGTATGGCATACTTCCAAGTCTTCAGTCAGACGTTTATAAAACACATCCAAGTAATACAAATATCAACCTACTTCCCAATTTATCTATATCTAGGTATATACATGTTTTTAAATCACAGTATATTTCTGGTGCTACAAAAGAACTAATGAGTAGCACAGCCTTGGAACTTACCTAAACATTTCACTTGTTACGCTGTTGCTGGGACACACAGCTTGTTTGCCTCTGAATGAAGTGCAGCTTCTAAAACCATGTTAGAAGTTTACTGAGTGCTACTTGATAAATTTTTCTAACATGGTTTTAGAAGCTGCACTTCATTCAGAGGCAAAAGTTTACCGAGTGCTACATGATATATGTCGCGGTGGTGCAGCGGTAGTGTTGTCGCCTCACAACAAGAGGTTCTTCCGTTCAATTCTCGGCTGGAGCGCCTTCTTTGTGGAGTCTGCATGTCCTCCCCGCAGTCGAGTGATGTTAGAAAGACATGTGTGAATGGGCATGCCTTCGTTGAAGGTTGAGTGTCGAGCTGGCACCTCGGCACCATAAAAATCTACTGCCAATCATTAGCGGACCGGAGTTCTGCCGTGGCAACCCCTAACCGGGAAAAGCCGAAAGAAGAACAAACTGAGTGCTACTTGATGATCATGTGATTGATAGTTCTCTACACTTAGTATACTGTATGCAGCATAAAATAACTTATTAATCAATGTCTTGATGTATTTACATTAAAATATTAATTTGCACTTTTGAACTCCATGTCAGTCAGGAGTTTAACTTCCACAGCTATTTTCATGGTTTGTTTGCTTGTTAAATTGTTACTGCAAAGCAAACTCAAATGTATTTATTTGCATTTAAAGGTATAACCTAGCCTTCAGATGTCATTATTTAATTATACCAATCTGTGCCATAAAGCAGACAGAATACATACAAAGTATTAATGATAGAAAGTTCCAAATGAGAACTATACTGTTTTCACTGCAGCAGCATACACCCTTTTTCAGAAGGCACACATTAATAGTAGCTGTATCTCATTTTATATCATCACTGGTCTGCTGTAAGTTAGAAGTCATTGTTTAACACCATGGGAAGGGCTTCATCAGAATAATGGGTGTGGGAATAGGTTTTGCTCTTGCTCATCAGAATTTAAAACAGGTGCTAAAAAGGTATGCTGAGATACTGATTTCGTTTGTGTTACACATTATGTAAATGACAATCCAGCTGCTCAGACACATGGGATGTCCTAGCAGTGATAACATTCCAATGTGTCATAGGTTCATATCACTAGGATCTTTTTAAGCCTAGCCATGAATCCCAAATCTCTGACAAGTTCTGGTACCCTTGATAAGTATAAGAAGGGGCTTGGGAGGTGAAACACAAGTAGGGGAAACATTTACAAGCTGCCTGTGTCCATTAGGGACATAAATGCCAAACCAGGGATGAATTTCCTGTTCCCCATCCAATTGTCCAAGTTACACTTGAATTGGATTAGGAAGGAACTGTGTTTCACATGGATGGGGAGCCTGTTCCAGAGAAGGGATAGTCTCTGGAATGCATACCTGTCTCTTCAGCAGGTCTTATTTATAACACAGGCAAGGTTTAAGTTTTTAGAATGGGTAATTCTGGTACTGTTTGTTTTGTGGATATGTAAGAGGTCCATCATGGTGAGGTCTGACAATGCTTTGTATACTAGGCATAGATCTGCTCTCAACAGCCTGTATAAGACAGAATATAAGGATAGCGCTTTGAGATGGTCTGCATAAAACATATTACTTACAATATGTATTCATTTAGTGAGGAAACTATGTAGACATTCCAGTTGTTGGATGCACCTGGTAAGGTACATACTAAAAGGGGCATTGTACTCAATGAAAAGTCTGATGAATGCTGAATATAGTGGAACAATGACCACCTTGGATCTAGATGCTATCCCTTTGTTTATAATTTGCACATCATAGAATGATTTCCACACTGCTATAGAGAAGTGATGGTCAAAGGCTAGATTACTGTCTACGTGTGTCCCTAATTCCCTCACTACTGGCTTGATTTTAAGGGGAGGATGACTTCTGGAAGGATACTATTATGCATTTCTTGGCATTTAGTTTTAGTCCATGGCTCTGACACAAGTTATTTGTCTTTGGCAATCCTTCCTGGAGAATATTACTGTTGGTGGGGACTAACTTGCAATCATCTGCAAATTTGGTCAAATAGGGACCCTTGACATTAGCCTTGACTTCAGAGAAGTAAATGCCAAAAAGCAGGGGTCCCAGGATCAGTCCCTGAGGGACTCCACTTATGAGTGGCCTCTTTGTAGAGAAGGACTCCCCGGTTGTAACTTCCTGGGTCCTGACGGTGAGCCAGCTGGCTATCCACTAGGTAACATAAGGGTTTATACCTAACCTCTTGAGTTAAACAACAATGCTTGAATGGGGCATTGTGTCAGATGCCTTGGCCAGGTCAAGATAGGTGGTGTGAACCATTTTGCCCTCATCCATTGCTTTGCTGATCTTCTCAAAGAAGTCCACCATGTTGAGTAGGCATGACCTGCCCTTGATGTCATTACTGAGCATTTCCATAATAATTCTTTCCATGGCCTACGCATATGAGACTGGTGAGCCCTATGGTCTATAAATTCCATTGTCTGTCGGTGGCCCAGCTTTGTACAGAGCGATGACTGTTAATGGGCATGAAGCCTGCTTGGAGGCTATGGTTAAATAGTGATTCCAGGGGTCCTGATAGGTCATGTTTCATGCTATTTAAAAAGCATTCCAGGATATTGTCTGGACCCATCAATGTAGTGTTCTTGGCCTTAGAAAGAGCACCGAGGACCCGTTCCCTAATGATAGTAGGGGAAGTTATATTTGATGGCATTTCCTGACGGGAGGTTGAAGGATGAGACAGGGATAAAGTTAAAGCTAAGTTTGTCTGGCAGTAGGTTTGCTTTATCTTCTGGTTCAGTATAAATGGTTCCATTAACAATGAGCTCTGCACACAATTGTGTATTACCTTTGAGGTTGTGTACATAGCTAAAAAATGCATTGTGGTTGCCCTTGGCTTGGAAGGCCAGATTTATCTCAAATTTCACTTTGGTAGACAATTTATCCTCTGAGCTGTTTGTTTAGTTTGATGAGAGCACCTTTACCCTGTTGTGTGCTACAAGTCCTAATTTTGCCATGATTTTTTTCCTTCTGTTATATAGTCTATTGATGTTGTAATTCCACCAAGATGGCTTGTTTTTGCAGGTAATTCTGTACTTATTCCTGGTGGTTACAGCTGCCTCTAAGCAGCTATTAACATGCTTGTATAGGTTTTCTGTGAACAGCTCTGTGTAGTCAGTAGTGTTCTCGTGGTTGATGGATGCTTGAAATTTTGCCAGGTTATCAGTTAATAGTAGGATGTTAGTGTTAGAATAGTTCCTAAACATTCCAGGCTTAATTGGGTTCTGGATTTTATTTTTACTTCAAAGGAGACTGTTCTGTGGTCTGAACCGTACCAGGGAATTCATTCCACTAAGGGGAATGCATCAATCTCCCATATTAGTGAGGACCAGATCTAGTATGCTTGCACCCCTAGGTGACATATTGACAATCTGGTCCAGGGAGTTTGTGTTTACAAAATCCAGGAATCTCTGTGCCTGCACGTTTGGTGTTGTATATGATTCTCAGTTAATAGTGGATAATTAAAGTCTCCCATAACTATGGTATTGGGTTGGATGGTGAGTGTCTCCAGTAAGCTTAAATATGTGTTATGAGTCTCCAGAGTTATAGTGGGGGCCCCTTAGCTTGCAAGGAATTGGTATGGGATTTTGCCTATGGTGATTTGAACATTGAGAAACTCAAGTGCATCGTCCTGTTTGATCAGTCTTGAGGTATATTTATTTTTGATGTAAATCGAATCACCTCCACCATTAGTCCTGTCAGTGTTGGTCTAAATGTGTGGAAGACATTATAGCCTTGCACTGCCAGGGTGCTCTCTGTGGCTTTAAACCACGTCTCAGTGACTGCACAGATGGCAGCATTCTCTAGAGTGAGGAAAGCTTGTAGGGAGTGGAGTTTCTTGTTTAGACCTAGCAATGAGCAGTAACACCTTTAGATTTTCTTGATTTTGATTTGCTATGTTAGAAGTACTTTCAGTATGGCATTGTCTAAAAAAGGTGCTATGGGAGAGGACCATGTTTTACTTAATGTTCAAAAGCCTAGAGGAGACAGGTGTAGACCATTCCTGGAAAAGCAGAGAGATCTGTTGACCATCTCCTTTCATACGAACAAATATTACAGCCCCTTACAATGACACCAAAAAATAAGCCAATTATTAAAGACATTCATCTTTTGTTCGTATTGTGGCAGCATACTTGGAGAAGGTAAAATGCTGCTCAGTGTTAAGCTCCGACCATCCTAGGAGACATATTCTGAGAGCTCCATAATGTCCCTCTTCATATAGTCTAGGGAGGTACAGCTCAGGTCATTTACACCCATATGGACTATGACTGAGTCATACTGATACCTGTAGTCAATGGCAGAGTCTTGAGTGAGCATTTCGAGTAAAGCCTTGAAGTCTTTTATTTTACTCCTTAAATACAAGGTTTAATTTCTAGCTCCTCCCTCAGTTCACAAGTAATTAATTAATCTTAAATCTTAAATGACCTGTTTGAATTTCTGTGTGACTCACCAGAGACATAGCTTTGGTATCTTGTTGAAAGTTGAATGCAATTAAAACACACTGTAACGAAAATACACCACAATATGCAAAATAAAAGAAGGTAATGAAGCAATGCAAATTACAAGAAAGCAATATAAGAAAAGCAAACTAACATTTCCCTCACAGCAGTCTATGGTAGAGCTGAGTGACCATTTCCAGTAAAGAAATTCAGCACTTATGTTTGCAGTGAGGCCCCTATACAGAATATGTACAGAAACAGAATGGATACTTGAGAGGCTGTATAGATGGGAAATAACTGTTTTGCCATTTCCCTCTTGATTTCACCCATCCCTCTCACAGTGGGAGATGTTAATGATATGGGGGGCCATATTTCTGCACCTCCTAGATTTAAATGCTTGGTAACACTTTCCTAGCAAGGAATTCTAAGGCAGTGGTTCAGAACTCAATTCTGGTTGGTTTTACTTTTGCTTCCCTGAGTTATTAGCATATGGAAGAAGTTTATTTATTAATTTATGTATGCATGTGTGAGTTTAGATGACTAACCATAAGTACTGCACCCTCAAAACACAATTAAATGGCATGGGGGTGTGACGAGGGTGGACAGGATTAGGAATAAGTATATTAGAGGGTTAGCCCAGGTACGAAGGTTTGAAGACAAAGCCAGAGAGGCAAGATTAGGTTGGTTTAGACATGTGCTGAGGAGGGATGCTGAGTATTTTGGGAAAAAGATGCTAAGGATGAAGCTACACGGTAACAGGAAAAGAGGAAGGCCTAAAATAAGGTTTATGGATGTGGTGAGAGAGGACATGCAGGTGGTTGGTGTGACAGAGCAAGATGCAGGGGACAGGAAGAAATGGAAACAGATGATCCACTGTGGCGACCCCTAATGGGAACAGCCGAAAGAAGATGATGAAGAATGGTAGCTTGAAATAACTAACAAGGTAAAAAGTATAAAATAAATGAGAATAATATACAAAAAGTAAAATTCAAATCCATTAGCAGCTTACAACAGTCCATCTTAAGATGTGATATATATGTGTCTATGAAAAGATGCCTTAGCATTATGAGTCTATGGATCTATAATGATGGACAGAGCCTCCCTTCACTTCTAAACCTAGCAATAAGGACAACTCAGACATCTGAAATCAAAATATTGCACATCATTAATGCATCATTGTTTTGAGCCCTCCAGTGTGGAGGCTGTGTCTCCTACCTGCCTGACTCTATAGATACTACTTTAATAACTCATCTGTCACCTGAGTTTCATGAACTCAGAGACAGAACCTGCAATGAAGCAGCATCCGATGTACTGGGAAGCCAACATCACAAAATATCATTTAAGGATACACAACACTTCAAGTGATAGCAGACTGGAATATGGAAAATTGTAGTACTCCCTAAGATCAAATTTGAGAACATAACTTATTCCAAAGAACAGGATGAAGACAGGCAAAATATATGCTAGATATCTCAAGACTGATCATTGGAATAGCTCACACCTTCTGACCTGATGATCTAAGAAACTTACCAAAATATAGACACTACGAACTCTTTCCAATATATACAGGATTAGAATGCACAAAGCTTAGAATGTAAGTACAAGAATCTTAAATATAGACATGGTAGTTACCACCAGTCAGTGCAAGTCACACAGTACAATAGTTATATGGCTGTAGGGAGATACTCAAGGGAAAAGCTTTGTTGGAGAATTTTGCACATAATGCAGTCACATCAGGTGAACATCCATAATCAAGAGTTTGGGATACCAGTGCATAAACACTACTGCTAAATCCAATTATTTATTTATTCATCTGCACTTTTTTATTGCAAGTTGCCTACTTTTATATTATATTCATTTGCTGTGTTCTAAACTACTGTTGTACTGTAATTGTCTGATTTATCGTGCCTGTTAAATTGAATTTTATTGCTGTTTTCACTGTTCACAAAGTTTTTTTGTTAATTTCACTGTTTTTAAGCTACCTGTTCTGCTTATTCTGTTTTTCTGTCCAACAGTATTTAAATAACTGATCTGTTAGCTGTTTAAAACATTTAGAGCCTCCTTGCTGATTTTCTGCTGTTTTAAACATTTCTTAGTGTCTCATTGCTATTTCTCTGATGTTTTAAACATTATATAGTGTTAACTCCTGAAACTGGTGTAGCTAGTAGCTGTAGCATAGTCCAGATACAGGCTTGCTGCTTCTAGAACTGTTTGTAGTGGTTTCTTTGTTCTGAGCACATTTTTCAGGCCATCTTGGATTGGAAGGGGCCTATCTGCACTTTTATGAGAGAATTGTGATGATTGGGACCTGTCTGGTAAAGGGAGGCCAGTCTAGGGCTTGGAATAAGTATCCTCATTGGTCCTTTTGAATCTTTTAAAGTTTTTTTCAAGTTTTTAGCTTCTGGTATTTAGGCCCTGCATTTGAGCAGGTTTCTGCTTGTTTGTACAGAGCTGAACTGAGGTAGACTACTAGCCACATCTCTATGAGCTGAGATACCAGATGATTATAGGCTTCTGAGCTTCCAAAAAACATAAGTTTCCTGTTTTTTGCATATTTATACTATTTACTGCACTTTTATATTGCCTGCTGCCTACTTTTATACTGTATTTATTTACTGTGTACTAAACTACACTGTTGTACTGCAATTGTCTACTTTATTGTGTCTGTTAAATCAAATTTTATTGCTGTTTTCACTGTTTACAAAGCTTTTTTTGTTAGTTTCACTGTTTGTTAAGTATTTACTGGTATTTTTCACTGATTTTAAGCTATATGTTCTGCTTGTTCTGGTTTTCCTGCCAAATGCTATTTAAATAACTGATCTGTTAACTGTTTAAAACATACTTTAGAGCCTCCTTGCTAATTTTCTGCTGTTTTAAATGCTTTTTTTAGTGTCTCATTGCTATTTGTCTGCTGTTTTAAAATTCTCTGGTGTTTCTTGCTGAAACTAGGGTAGCTAGTAGCTGTAGCATAGTCCAGATACAGGTTTGCTGCTTCTGGAACTGTTTATAGTGGTTTGTTTGTTCTGAACACATTTTCCAGGCCATCATGGATTGCAAGAGCCCTATTCTATATCCATCCCCTGAGCTCCTCCATGATCAATTCTGAATAGCCACCCCCAGTGACAACAGTCTTCAATCTAGCATTATGGACAGTTGGACTACCTTTGTTTCTCCTGCCAACCTTGTTGACTTGGGTCTGTTGTGGCAGTGTAGCAATTGCCTTATGTACACAGACAGCCCTGTACTGATAACACACTCTAGTACAGAGTGCAAGTGATGTATTTACTCCAAGAATCTAGAATCCATGCTGTCTCACACTCAAGACAGTAACATGGAGAAGCTTCTAAACTCACCAACCACTACATATTCACACAGTACCACTACTCATAAACATACCACTACTTATACAAACAGTATGCATTAAATATGTAAATCCACATATGCAGAGGTTCTCTCAAAAAACTTACCGAAACACCAGAGACCTCCAAAACACAAGACTGCTACAACTAACACAGTCCCCACAGCACCTATGACACATAGAAACACCAGTGCCTCACCCACAAAGCCAGTAAAGCGTAACACTCAAAACCCAAATTTTCTTGTCATTGGAGATTCACTAGTGAGACACACAGATGTCCCACTCACCAGGCTGGACAAGGAGAAAGTCATAGTCAGCTGCCTGTCTGGTGTCAGAATTCATCAGATCACGCACGTACTCAGGTCTCTCAGCAACAAGCACCATTATGACTCTGTCATAGCTCATGTTGGAATCAATGACCTGAGACATACCTCACTAGACTATATAAAGAGAGACATGTTTGAGCTCTCTGAGTATGTGTCCCAGGAAGGTATGTCCTTAGCCTTGAGCAGCATACTACCCTCACCTACAATGAGGCCACAGTATAAACAAAAAATTATCTATTTCAATAATTGGCTCAGTTTTTTGTGTCATTCAAAGGGGACCCAGTTCCTGTCAGCCTTGGAAGCCATGGTCGACAAACCTTGCTGCTTTGCCAGAGACAGTTTGCACCTGGCACCTCTAGGCTTTTGGCTGCTGGCAAAGGCTCTTGCCTCCCCCATAGTGCCTTTTTTAGGCAAGGTCCTGAAAAACAGCATTACCAACATGAAATTAACCAAGCAGAACAAAATAAGGGTCATGCTGCTAAATGCTAGGAGCTTAAACCAAAAACTGCACTCCCTGGAAACAATTCTGTCACTAGAAGGAGTAGATGTCTGTGCAGTCACAGAAACCTGGTTCAAGGCCTCAGCGAGTACCCTGGCCTTGGAAGGCTACAATGCCTTCCACACCTTTAGACAACAAAATGAACATTTGAAAACCAAAGAAGGCGGTGTTTCTGTCTATTTTAGAAATAAATTCACCTCCCGTCTAGTTAGACTGGACAACTCCATGGAGTTACTCCAGATCCAGGTTACAGTGGGTAAGATCCCCATTTAAGTCATAGTCAGTTATAGAGCCCCCTCCTTGGGTCACGACGCCCAAGAAGCCTATGTGACCAAACTGGAGACAATCTAAATTTTACCGAACACATTGGTTATGGGGGTTTCAATTATTTCACCATCAACTGGGAAACTTACACTAGCCCTAACTCACTAGAGCAAAAGTTCCTTGACTTTGTTAATTAAAACAATGAGTGAGAAGGTCACTGAAAAACCAATCAATAAAAACAAAATGAAAACTCCAGCAAAGCTAGAACTTCCACTGAGTGACCTCCCAAACCTCTTGTATCAGAGGCACATGGAATATATGCAAATGATCTTTATGAACATCATGTGTTTCAGCTAACTGGCAATTGTGAATGCCCATGACTTGTTTCATCATTTTAATGGACAATTTCAGGCCAATAAAGCCAAACCCCACTAGCTGTGGATATGCATATTTCAGCCTTGTTATGACCTTATCAGCACAGCACAAGCAGAGTGTTTGACTATGTTTTAGTTTGTTGTTTGGGATATTTTTACAGTGACCCTAATGATAATGGACATCAGTTGGGTATAACAACCCTGTGTTTCTAATGCTTAGTCAAACACTCTGCTTGTGCTGTTCTGATGAGGTCATAACAAGGCCAAAATATGCATATCCACAGCTAGAGCAAAATCCCAAAAAGGGAAGGCATCTCTGATCAGTCTTAGCAAAAACCTACGGGCACTCATAAAATCGTCTAAGGCCAGCTTCGAGAGAAAAATTGCACAGGACACTAAGGATAATCACAAGGCTTTCTTTAGTTATGTTAGGAACCTGGGTGGGAATTCCCAGATATGCTCAGAATTAGTCCAAAATGACAAAAAATACATCGAACCCACAGACATTGCCAACATCCTAGCTGACAGGTTCAGCGCAAACTTCTCCCCCCCCCCCACCAAAAGGGCAAATATCTATCCCAGCAGAGTGCTTCCCCGCTGACATCTCAGATGCTCAGGTAAGAGCCGCCCTCTCCAAAGCAAAAAACACAGCATCAATGGGACCAGACGGTGTCCTGGGCTGCGTCCTACATGAACTCCAAGAAGAGCTAAACCCAAACATAAAACTACTGTTCAATCTCAGCCTTACTACAGGATATGTACCCAAAGAGTGGTGTACAGCAACAGTGGTCCCTCTCCACAAAGGTGGTGCCTCAACGGATCCTGGAAACTATCGCCCCATAAGCCTGACTACCTTGGTCTGCAAAGCTATGGAAAGGATCATCATGGACATCATAAATAAAGATATTGGGGACCTACAGACACTGGATCCTACCCAGTTTGGCTTTGTTAAGGGCAGATCCTGCCTATTAAACCTGGTTGATTTCTTTGAAACAGTCACCAAGGCCATTGACGAGGGGAAGGTGGTCCACACAGCCTACCTGGACCTCCCAAAAGCCTTCGATACAATACCCCACTCAGGCATTATAGATAAGCTTACCAGCTTAAATATAAACCCCTATGTCACTAGATGGGTTGCAAACTGGCTCAAGGACAGAACCCACATGGTTAGAATTGCTGGAGCCATGTCAGAATCCAAACCAGTTACAAGTGGCATCCCACAAGGCTCAGTCCTGGGACCTCTCTTGTTCGGTATATATTTCTCGGAGGTACAGGCCAACACGGAAGGACTGTGGCTGACCAAGTTCACAGATGACTGCAAACTGGGTGCCATAATCGACTCTCCAGCCGACACAAGCATCCTCCAAAAGGGCCTCATAGAAACAGACAACTGGTGCCAGAGCCATGGCCTCAAGCTAAACGCCAAAAAGTGTATAGTCATCCCCTTTGGCAAAAACAAAGTGCCCACAAATTACCACATAGGTGGTAATCCATTAAGTACAGAAGAAGTAATTAGGGACCTGGGGACCCAAGTTGATAGCAATCTCTCATTTGACAACCACATGGCCAAAGTGGTTAGAAAAACATTTTATATAGCCCACCTAATCAGGAAGAGATTCACACCTAGATCAGGGGAGGTCATCGTGCCTCTTTACTCATCCCTCATCAGGCCCATAATTGAGTACAATGCCCCTTTTGGGATGTACCTTACCAGACACCTGCAGCAACTGGAAAGACCCCAAAGTACCTCACCAAGAGGATCAAAGGGCTCAAACAGATGCCATATGCTGCCCGGTTAAAGAAACTCCAGCTCTACTCAGTGGCATACCGCCTGCTCAGAGGCGATCTGTGCCAGATGTATAAAGCCATGTCCAACCCGGAATTAATGGACATGCTGCACCTCAGAAAATCCAAATCCCATCAAGCTACACGCTCGAGAGACTTGAACCTCAGCACTGAAATAAATAGGACATGCTGGAGGGACAGATTCATAACCCAGAGGCTCCCTTTACTCTGGAATAAAATCCCAGTCCAGGTTAGGCAGAGTCCCTCATTGACTCTCTTCAAGTGGAATCTTGATGAGTGGATGGGAGATCGTAAGTTTACCCCGGGTATCACTTCTGTGTCACTGTTAGACAGAGGCACAGTATACTAACCTCGAAAAAGGGTATAGCAAAATTAATTTAAAATGGGTGGCAAAAGCCAAACACACTCTGGCTAGGCTTATAAATGCCCTAGGGCAAATAGCCTAGTATGAACCTATGAACCTAGTGGGATTTGGCTTTATTGGCCTGAAATTGTCCATTAAAATGATGAAACAAGTCATGGGCATTCAGAATTGCCAGTTGGCTGAAACATCTGATGTTCATAAGGATTATTTGTATATATCCCATGTGCCTCTGATACAAGAGGTTTGGGAGGTCACTCAGTGAAAGTTCTAGCTTTGCTGGAGTTTTCATTTTGTTTTTACTGATTGGTTTTTCAGTGACCTTCTCACTTGTTGTTTTAGTTTGTTGTTTGGGATATTTTTGCAGTGACCCTAATGATAATGGACATCAGCTGGGTGTAACAGCCCTGTGTTTCTAATGCTTAGTCAAGCCCTCTACTTGTGTTGTGCTGATGAGGTCTTAACAAGGCCAAAATATGCATATCCACAGCTAGAGGGGTTTGGCTTTATTGGCCTGAAATTATCCATTAAAATGATGAAGCAAGTCATGGGCATTCAGAATTGCCAGTTATCTGAAGCACCTGATGTTCATAAGGATCATTTACATATATCCCATGTGCCTCTGATACAAGAGGTTTGGGAGGTGACTCAGTGGAAGTTCTAACTTTGCTGGAGTTTTCGTTTTGTTTTTATTGACGTTGTTAATTCAAATGCCCTGGAACAAATTGTCAATACTTTGAGAAGAAGAACAAACATTCTGGATCTGGTATTCACCAACATGTCAAACAGACACACTGCCACAACTGTCAGATACTCATAAGTTAAAACTGAACACAAATCAGTCACCTTCAAGCTGGCACTAACACTAGAACTCATAAAGGGTGAAATCAAACTAAAAACTTCACCAAGGCAAAATATACCCTCCTAGGTGAAGGTATAAGTGCTTTCCAAGCCCCAACCCAAGCTGGAAGTGGTAACTATACTGAAGCTTACACTAAAGCCCTGTACTATCATCTGCATAAGTGTATAAACTCAGCCATACCAGAAAGAATCAAACCCAGAGCCCCAAGTAAAAACAAGTTGCCATAGTGGACATCCTGCATCAACAAACTTTACAATAAATGCAAAATATTGCTGTCCAAGAAAGCAAAGTCAAGGCTCCAACAATGGAAAACCACCCTCCTCAGCCTCAACAGGCAAATAAGACAACTTGACAAATCTTCCAAGGGCTCCTTTAAGAGAAATTTAGCAGGTACAGCCAAGGATAACCATAAGGCCTTTTACAGCTACTTACATAACCTAAAGGGTAGGACCCAAGCATGTGCAGAATTAATGGCCAACGGTATCTCACATACTGACCCCAAAGAGATAGCAAACCTGCTAGTGGATAGGTTTGGTGAAAATTCCATTCCGTTATCCCCTTCCAACTTACAACAAACCTCTCCCCCCACCTCACTCTACATATGTGAAAAGCAGGTTTTCAAAGCCTTGTTCAAGCCAAAAACAGCCTCTATGGGACCAGACAATATCTCAAGCTGTCTTCTAAACAGGCTAAAACATGAACTAGCAACACCAATAAGTACCCTTTTCAATAATACCCTAACCACAGGCTTTGTTCCTGTAGAATGGAGAAATGCAACAGTTATTCCCCTCTACAAAGTTGACCTAGCAACACACCCAGGGAATTACAGACCCATAAGCCTGACCAGCCTCATTTGTAAGCCCATGAAATGTATCATTATGGACCTCATAAATAAAAACATAGGTGACCTCCAAACCCTGGATCCTACCCAAATTGGCTTCATGAAAGGCAGATTATGCTTGTTAAACCTGGTGGATTTCAAATGTGACCAAGGCCACTAATGAGGGCATATCTGTGCACACAGCATACCTTGACCTGGATAAGGCTTTTGACACAATCTGGCATTCAGGCATTACTGATAAACTTAGCAAGCTGAATGTAAACCCCTTCATTGTAAAATAGGTTGCCAACTGGCTCACAAACCGGACACACACTATCAAAGTGGGTGACTCTACATCAACCTGTTACTAATGGTGTGCCATAGGGGTCAGTGCTGGGCCACCTACTGTTTGTTATATTCTTCTCAGACATTCAGGTCAAGATTAAGGGGTTGTGGCTGACCAAATTTGCAGATGACTGCAAACTAGGTGCAATCACTGAATCCCCAAATGATGTCAGTATACTCCAGGAGGGTCTCATGCAGACCAATGACTGGTGTATTAGTCACGGTCTCAAACTGAATGCAAAGAAATGCATCATCATTCCCATTGGCACAAACAATGTCCCTTCACACTTTTAAATCAATAATACCCTAAGTACCCACGAAGTGGTAATGGACCTGGGATCTCAAGTTGACTGCTTCCTTAAGTTTGACCACCATGTGTCTCTAGTAGTAAGGAAGGCTTTCTGTGTAGCATGTTTGATTAGTAAAGGCATTGCCTCAAGAGCAAAAGAGGTTATAACCCCCTCTATACTCGGCACTAATCTGGCCCATAATTGAGTATAATGCCCCATTCAGCATGTACCGTACAAAGCACCTGCAGCAACTGGAAAGACCACAAAGTTTTCTAACAAAGAAGATCAAGGGGCTCCAGCTTGTGCCTTACACAGACCGACTAAAGTCCCTGTCACTCTACTCCGTATCGTATAGACTTCTTAGGGGAGACTTATGCATGGCCTACAGAGCAATCCAAGACCTAAACCTAATTAAGTTGCTGCATATCAGTAACTCAAATGGGACTAGGGCTACCCATTCCAGGGACCTAAATATGTCGTGCAAGTTAAATAGGACATGCTGGAGGGACAGATTTATCTCCCAGTGATTGCTGCATTTTTGGAACAGGCTACCAATTCATGTGAAACAGAGCACCTCTGTGACACTGTTCAAGAGAAACCTGGATGAGTGGATAAAGCACCATAAATTCTTAACAGGGATAGTGCCCACAACCGTCATGGATATGGGCAGTCATTACTAAATGCAGTCTTGGGTACTGACCAGCATTTTCATGCTATTACATTGGGATGAAACAGCTAGGCTTAAAATGACCTCTGGGTCAAGAGCCTAGTAATCACCTATGGTCCTATGAGCCTAAGAATCATGGAGAGGCTTCATCAAATTTTCATTGAGTTGCTCTAAGTTAGAATTTGATTTTTATGTTGCAGATAATTATTGTGCAATTACTAGAACATGTAAATCAAATCAAAACCAACTGTAAATGAAATACTGAATATTGTAAAAGAGACAAAAGGACCAGAGGTGGGATCTTTAGAAAAGGGAAAGAGCAAATTAAAAAGAAGTAAATGGAATTTGTGGCAACAATACGTGCAAAATAATGTTCAGGAAAAGGAGAAGTAAGGTTTAAGGGAAGGCAAGAATTGAGCAATTTTTGTATTGTTGCAATGAATTATAATTGTTAAAAGCAAAGAACACATATATGTAGTATAGCAAGTAAAAGAATCTTGTTAGTTTTTTAGCATCTATATTACGAGATCGAATGCTTAGGTGATCAAACACCTAATCATCGAACTTGTAATATCGAACCCAAATACATCGAACGGCACAGGAAAACACGTCGGTCAGCCACGGGGAAAAAGTAACTTTACACCCAAACTGTGCCCCCCACACCCCCCCTAACTAAATACACCAGCTCCGAGATCACTCTGCAGTAAACAAAATGGCAAAATCTGGTGAATGGCCAAGAGAAATCTTTCCCTGTGTTAAATCAGACATTCGCTGTTTTTTTGCTTTTGATATTACAATTTCGATGTTTAGGTGTTCGATCACCTAAGCATTCAGTCTTGTAATATAGACCCAGTATTTTATATACATCATTATTACAGTTCTGACAATATAAACAGGGAGCAGTTGAAATGTACTTATTTACTGTAGACAGAAGCTGGTTTGTAGTTCTTTTCTATTCTCCTTAAACTAAATCACCTCTCCTTCATGAAAGAATTTCCTACAATCTTTACACACAAATTGTTCCAAGTAAGCAAACTGATCAAGAAAGTGCACCAGAAAGACTGAACAGAGAAGTGTATATACAGTATGTGTGACTGCAGTCAGTTGACACCCAAAGAAGGAGTAAAGTCTGCGATTCGTAGGGTATATTACCCCTTGTCCCTTTATTATTTTAGGGAGCACACACCTTTGTAATATTTGAGGATAGAATGCTGCAAAAGAAGAAGAAATACACAGTGCAGTGTAGAAATTCCATTCCTCTGATCTTTAGCTACTTTTACAGATTTGCTGCTTGGTTGTGTAACTTTTTTGGCTTAAACCAGAAGAGAATGGAATTTAAAGTCTGCTGGAAAATGAGAGAGAGAGAGTAGCATAGAATTCATGTCAGGTTTGCAACTTTTGAATTGAACTGGTATGAGTTACATTTACTTATGGAATGACTTGCTGATTTATGCCCTTTATCTTGACTGTGTTCTTAGGATGCTTAAGGCATAGATTGAAGTTTATTTAAGAGTTTTTTCAAGCACCACATAAAACCAAGTAACTAAAACACATGATAACAAACCTGGCAGAGTAGATACATATTTTCAGAGTTGTTAATACATTTTGGGAATTTACAAGTAAAATAATGCATTGTTGTTTATAACACTACATAATTTAGTAAAAGCTTTATATAAGAACTCATTGGAATAATCTGCCATGGATTTCCTCAACAAGATTTTCTGTTTATATAACCAAGTATTTAAATGTGTACGAACTGTCTCTGAAGTTCAAGAAGAAAAAAATCTTTGAGTATAAAGAAGCACAGAAAGATTTACATCAAATTATTATTTATGTGCTCTTAGTTGGAACTGTTGGAACTGGACTTTTATATTACAGGTAATTTTGGTGAAATTACCAGAACATTGTGTTCAAAATCTAAACGAACTGTATTGGAAGTACTGAATATTGTAACAGAGATAAATGAAATGGAGGTGGGATCTTCAGAAAAAGAAAGGAGCAAATTACATAGAAGTAACAGAATTTGTGGGAATAATACATGCAGAGTAATTTTCAGATGGAATCAGGATTAAGGAAAGGCAGGAACTGAGCAATTTATATCATGCTGGAATGAATGACAGTTGGTAAAAAGAAAGAAAATATGTTTAATATATATAATACATGCAAATGAAATATTAATATAGTTTTTCTTTTCTTGTAATATATGCCTATGTCATATGTAATGAGTTAGCTCATTACAGCCAAGTACACCTCCAGGCATTTATGCGGTTATACCAAGGTAAAAAGAAACAACAAACCAAAAAGCACTTGGCCACAGGATAAGGATCCACAAACGATCTCCACTCAGTAGTCGTAAAACACTTCTTTAATAAAACTTCACCTCAAAACCATAAAAACACAATGATAACACAGTAGAGTTAAGCGCTTTCACCCAGTCCAAATACCAGGCTTCCTCAGAACTCATAACAATGTAATGAATCCCTTTAAATAGCTTAAAATTCAACATGTGACAGCCCTTCCCCGCCAAAAAAATTAAACACATACAACCCTGTTTTGTGCAAGTAAGACCTGGTACACTTGTTTAAAAACATTAAAAATCAATAAATCAAAATGACAAAAAATAACTTCACAACCACAAAGTACGAGTAAATACTTATGTATATGTACATAAAGTATAAAATTGGTACTAAAAATTAATTGGTACCAATATTAATATCGGCAGTGTTTTAAAATTAAGAGCTGCCAGATTATGATTTGCAATGTGAATTGTAGTTACTATGATTGTTTTTTAGTACCAATTATATACTTTATGTACATATACATAAGTATTTATTTGGACTTTGTGGTTGTAAAGTTATTTTTTGTCATTTTGATTTATTGATTTTTAATGTTTTTAAACAAGTGTACTAGGTCTTACTTGCACAAAACAGGGTTGTATGTGTTTAAATGTTTTGGCGGGGAAGGGCTGTCACATGTTGAATTTTAAGCTATTTAAAGGGATTAATTACATTGTTATGAGTTCTGAGGAAGCCTGGTATTTGGTCTGGGTGAAAGCGCTTAACTCTACTGTGTTGTCATTGTGTTTTTATGGTTTGGAGGTGAAGTTTTATTAAAGAAGTGTTTTATGACTACTGAGTGGAGATTGTTTGTGGATCGTTATCCTGTGGCCAAGTGCATTTATGCTGTTAACTCCTACTGTGCCTCTAGGTGTCAAATATTGCTTGTTCATATTTGCATTAATAATTCCAAAACCATGCTATATACATGGTATCAGAATATTTTATCTTTAAGCATACATGATTGCAATCACTATTGTACTGATATTTGCCATCTGTCAATGAGCGTTTGTTTGAACTGTAAGGTGATAACTTCATTTTTTAAAGGCTCAAGCCACACTCACTGAGAGTTAAAAGTACACAGTCAAAAGAGCTGTACAAGGGTGATAATTTAATAACGGTATTTAAAAAAATAACAGAAAATAAGAAGATACCTTGTTTGATCCTGTAAAACCAAATATCCAATAGATGAGATATATTGTTAGAGTATGAGCTGCAGAAATTATGCGTTAATTGGTTTTCCAATAGTAGTGCAAAGCCTTAATGGGTCACGTTTGCTACAAGTTATGAAATCTAATACTGGCCACAGAATAATGATGACAAAAGACACTAGAACTAGTTTGTTTCCAAATATTATCAAACTATAAAGACAGTGAGAAGAGATGGGGTGCTGTAAAACTCAGTGGGATGATAATACCTATATTAAGGGAAAAATAAAGGAAGAACAGTCATGGCTAAGTAATGTAATTCTTATAGCCCTAATTCATCACTCATCAGCAGAAATAAGTCATTTGAGAAAAAAGATTAAGGCAAGATCACTGCTAAACTTTATTTATTTATTTATTTTATTTTACATTTGTTGACCGGGATAGTCCGACTGGATACATGTCCATTTTCAGCGGAGGCCCGGGGAGAAAAGCTCCACAGAGAAAAAAACAGAAAACACATAGGTTTACAGGTACATAAATGAAAGGCATAACAAATTAACATTCTTTATGCTTTCCTTGGCATGATTATTGTATCAACAAGACAGTAAAGAATCCAGCTCAAAATTACAAGTACAATACAAATTCAAGAGACAAATTCAAGAGACAATAATGTTACTATGTTCAAGAAGTTCTACACCATTGCAGGGTTCCAAGTGATCATGGAGAAACTGATTACAGTAGAACGAACTAAATAGGGTAGTAGTCAGTTTATTCTAATTATTTGATGCCAAAAGAGGAGAACCCCAGTTAGCTAGTTCAAGTAGGATAGGATATGCTGTAGTTCAATTAGCAACTAGTCTGGATTTGCACATGAGCATAGCCAATGTGCCTTAAAGAATTGTATAAGATGTTTTTTAAATTGAGAGAGGGAGTTAGTGAGTCTTAAGTAGTTAGGGAGGGAGTTCCAAACCTTTCCTATTGTATTGGCTAAGAGAGCATCGCCCATATTATTGGATTTGATGGTTTGGACCAGAGATCTGTTGGAGGAAGACTACTTAGGTTAGAGTAGGGGGTCAGTAAGTTATTCAGTGAAGGGGTTTTGTCAGGTTCCTTAATGATTTTAAATGCTACAGAGAGTTGGTTTAGTTTGAGAAGATTGGATAGTTCTAACCAGTCAAGTTTCTTTAGATTGTGGCAGTGGTGAGTTCTATAAGGAGCCCCTGTTATAAATCTGGCAATGTGATTGTAAGTCACGGATAGTTTATTAATATCGCATATGTTGAGGAAAGAGAATACAGGTGAGGCATAGAGAAGTGTGGAGAAGAGATGGGTATGGGCGATAGTTAGTTTAGCATTGGGAGTTAGGAAGTTCTTGATTCTATACAAGGATCCGAGTTTCTTATTTACAGCTTTTATGGTCTGGCTGATATGCAAGTCAAATTTAAGTTTGTTGTCAATAGTCACCCCTAGTAGTTTAGTGTTGGTATCGGGTTCAATTATGGTACGGAGAAGGTAGTATTGTTAGCTTGTGTATTGTGTTGCACTAGAGGACGAGCTGAGGTGGGAAATAATAGTAGTAACTTAGTTTTTTTTGGGTTTAGGATGAGATTCCTCTCAAAGAGCCATTTTTCTACTGTAGCAAAGCAGTGTTGGGTTGTTACTTCTAAAGCAGGGAGAGTGACATCTGAACAGATAAGGGTTGAGTCGTCTGCATATTGGATGCATATGGCTTTGGGGATGACTGAATAGAGTTCATTTATGAAGACGGAAAAGAGAAGGGGACCTAGTATGGAGCCTTGGGGAACACCTATGGTATTGGGTAGTAGTTGAGAGAGCTTATTTTGCCATTGGACTGCCTGTTGCCTTCCAGAGAGATAAGCAAGGAACCATTTGAGGGCTGAAGTGTCAAAGTGGAAGGTTTCTAGCGTGTGGAGAAGTAGTTGGTGATTGACCATATCAAAGGCTTTTGACAAGCCAAGAAAGAGAGCGGAAGATATTTTTCTGTTATTACGATTTGTATTAATTGAGTCAGTAAAAGAAAGGAGTGCGGTGGTAGTACTATGGTGGGGTCTGAAGCCATGTTGGGATTTGGTCAATAGGTTATTTAGGGTGAGGTAATGGAGAAATTGTTTATGAACACATCTTTCCATGATTTTGGCTATTGGAGACAAAATTGCTATGGGTCTGTAGTTGGATGGTTCGGTAGAAGAGCCACCCTTATGGAGTGGTATGGGATATTTTCCAGATCGAGGGGATAGTGGCCTCGGTAATAGTTCGATTAATCAGGATAGAGATAGGATAGGCTATCGCATCTGCTGCTATTTGTAAGTATTCTGCTGGGAGTTGGTCTGCCGAGAGGGTGGTTGGTTTGAGTTTCTTCAGTAAGATTCTGATGTAAGAGGTGGGGATAGGCTGTAATTTAAAGAGGGGGAATGTATCCTCAGAAATGTTAGCTAGGGGAGAGGAAGGAGGGGGTAGTTGATTGGCTAGTGACTGGATAGTTTCAGTAAAGAAGGAGTTAAAAGTATTAGCTATGTCTTCTGGGTTTTTGCCAATAAGTGTCTCAGGGGTAGGGGTACCTGATTTACCGGGATGGAGGAGATTATTTAAGCCAGCCCAGAACTTTTTTGGGTTGTTCTGGTGTTTATCTTGGAGTGACAGAAAAAGTTCTTTTTGTCCAATTTACTGGCTTTTTTTCATTTCATTTCTAAGCTGCTGGAATTTAATACGGTCTAGGGGTGCCTTGGTGGATCGCCATTTGTCCTAAGCTTTATCTCTAAGTTTAAATTTGGATTTAGTTTTAGTTCTGGTAAGTCGGTTAGGTGCATGAGTGTCCAGAATCTTTAGGAATGTGTCAGTAAAGAATGTCACACTCTCATCAAGGGGCAAAGTTTTTAGCTTAGACCAGTTACAGGATTTGAGTTCAGCTACAAATTGGGTTGATACAAATTTCTTCTTATTTCTAACAAGTTTGTGTATGGGAAGGTTATTGTTAGAAAATTTGTGTTTTATTATGAAAGTGACGAGATGGTCACTAAGATGGAAGGGTCCCAGTGGTATATTTATGGGTGGGATTATTGGTAAGAATCCAGTCAAGTATACTCTCTTTTTGGTGGGCATTTCCTACTCTTGTTGTAGAGATTATATTTTGGGAGAATCCATACAGGTTAATGGGTATGGGGTTAATCTGTGCGGTGCACTGGGTCCAATCAATGTTGACATCGCCTAGTACAAAGGTTTCTTGAGGATAGTTAGTGGCTAACCAGTTTAATGTTTGTTCCATAGTTTCTAAATTGTTCCCTGGTGGGATATAAATTACAAAAAGGTTAATACTTTTTTGGTTGTTTAAACATATTTTTAGGGCTATTGACTCTGCATTAGCAATTTTAGGTGGTTGGATAGGATGCATTATGATATTAAGTGAACTTTTGTATAAAACAGCTATACTGCCACCCCTTTTGTTTGCTCGATCAACCCTTAAGATATTATATCCAGGTGGAAGAATTTCTTCATCTTTGGTGACTGGTTTGAGCCATGTTTCGGTTAGACACATAATATCAGGGAAATGAGTGGCTAGCATGGTATGGAGGTTATGGAGTTTATTGTTGATGCTTCTTAGGTTGAGATGGAAGATAAGAAGGAGGTAGTTGACCTTTGGGCTAAAGTTGGGGTGACAGAGTTGGGGTGAGGGGTTGGGCCTGGGTTTGGGTGTATATCACCATCTTTAGTGATACATTTTATTAGTTGATCTAAGAGTTTTTGAAGTTTATATAGTATCTTTTGCCCGTGTTTTGTTGTTGGGCCCTTTGGGTGTAGTTGGGTGAGGTAGGTACTGTAAGTACTTGGGGTCCTTAAAGGGTGATAAAGAGGAGAAGGTTTGTTAGGGAGCAGATTTGTGGCAATACAAGTTTGTCCCTTTGGGTAGTGAAATCCTATGAGTTCAAGGTTTTCATAGCTAGATAGTAAGTAAGGGATGATTATAAGTGGTAGTGTAAGAGGAATAAAAAGATTCTTTGTTTTTGACATATTAGGAGGCAGGATAGTATACTAAGATAGGTGGGTCCAAGAATTTGGATGATAAGTGTTAATTGAATATTGGGATTATGGGAGGAGATTTAGTTAATGGGTGGACTAGTTTGATAGGTTCTAAGGCTGATGAGGTGTGGTTGTTGAGCTGTTAAATGTAGGGATAGTGGGGGCGGGTGGGATAAGGGGGCACCACCCAGGAGCTTTCTGGGTCTCAATGGTAAAATACTGCAGGTAAGTGCAGGAGGCCACTAATGCTAGTTACTAGACCTGATAGAGTCTATCTTACCTGGCAAGAACTAAGGTTGTAGTCTAGGTATTCTCTGACTAGGGTAGGCAGCAGCCTGAGTTAGATACTGTTTGGTTGCCTGCCCAGGTATTCTGTCCTGCGGTAGTAAGTTAATTCAAGACTTATACAGCAAGTTAAAGTTATTAACCTTTTCTTAGTGAAATCTTAATTGTGGGTTTGAAGGCTAGGACCTGTCTGTGCAGTCGCACTGTGATAAGAGTGTTCCTGTAACAGATTTTAACTCTGTTAGAATGTACGGGGCAAGTACCTTTTCTTAGTGAAATCTTAATTGTGGGTTTGAAGGCTAGGACCTGTCTGTGCAGTTGCACTGTGATAAGAGTGTTCCTGTAACAGATTTTAACTCTTGGTAGCCACGTTAGAATGTACGGGCAAGTACCTTTTCTTAGTGAAATCTTAATTGTGGGTTTGAAGGCTAGGACCTGTCTGTGCAGTCGCACTGTGATAAGAGTGTTCCTGTAACAAATTTTAACTCTTGGTAGCCACGCGGTTAGAATGTACGGGGCAAGTACCTCAGGACAGAAGCAAGCGACCCGGCAGAAAAACTCAGCAGTAACTGGTTAGATGTAAAGCTACTAGTAATATTGGCTGCTTACATTTACTGATATTGCTCTGCCATTCCACTTAAAAATGGATAGTGAGCTATGTAATGCTCTTATCATAATGCCTTATACATATCTGATTTACATTACTATAGTTATTCATTTATTTATTTATAATTCCTTATACATATCTGAATTACTTTACTATAGTTATTCATTTATTTACTTATAATGCCTTATACATATCTGAATTACTTTACTATAGTTATTCATTTATTTACTTATAATGCCTTATACATATCAAAATTACTTTACTATAGTTATTCATTTATTTATTTATTAACCAGGTAAATGAACTTGCCCTTATTGGACACTTTTTCACACATAAGCTAGGCTACAATAACAATGGGGAATTTGTGTGTGTATATATATATATATATATATATATATATATGTGTGTGTGTGTGTGTGTGTGTGTGTGTATATATATATATATATATATATATATATATATATATATATATATATATATACACACACACACACACACATATATATATATATATATATATATATATATATATATATATATATATGGTTTACTATCACAAGTATGAAATACAGTTGGCTGAAATAAGGTAATATTGACTTAGAAATCTGAAAACGGAGTATACCGATGTGCAAAATGTCAAATATGCATATTAATATGCAAATTTGACCTTACTTGACATTACTAGAATGCAGTCCTCCTACACTGCACCAGATGTAACATGAGGATTTTGCAGAGTAGCAAGCCACCCTGCACTGCCCCCCACACCTCCTGCAAAATATATATTCCAACTCCAAGATCACACTACAGTGGGGAAAAGGGTACATTTCCAGATCCCCACTGTACCATGATCTCTAGTTCAGTGACCAACCTCATATTTGCGAATGCACTGAGCATTCGCGAAAATGGAACTCGCACAAGGGAAGGATTAGCAACATGGGTTGGACAAATGTCATTCGACAACCTGTGGTCACCGAAACATATACATATATAAATATATATATATATATATATATATATATATATATATATATATATATATATATAAATTAATATATATGTGTGTGTGTGTGTGTGTGTGTGTGTGTATATATATATATATATATATATATATATATATATATATGTGTGTGTGTGTGTGTGTGTGTGTGTATGTATATATTTATATACATACATATAAAAGGGTCCTCTTCAGATGATCACATTTTTAGAAAGGCGAACTTTATATGGTCAAGACCATAAGATTGATTTCCAGAAAAGTTTAAGCTTTTTTATGGAGATTTCTGTACAGTGGGGGTCAGGGAATTTACCCTTTTTCTCTCTGTAGTGCAAACTGGAAATTGGTATGTAAAACATACGGGGAGGGGGCTTGGAAGGAGCGGGGGACTTGCACCTTGCAAAAATATAGATTTTGTTGTTTTACCTTGTTCAACTTTTTGGAAAGTTGATCATATGGTCTCAACCACATTAAATTCGACTTTCTGAAAAGTCGACCTTCTGACATAGATCTATAAATATATATATGTATAGACACGCGCACACACACACACACACACACACACACACACACACACACACACACACACACACATATAAATTATATAGATCTGTATCACATTAGTGAATGCTTAGAACATCAACACATAAAGCATTGACTCCAAAATGTCAACAGAACAAGACTGAAAATTCCAACAAAACATCCAAAATACTTCTTTTTGCAAGGGGCAAGCCATCCTGCACCCCCACACCCCTGCTAATTATATCGACTCCAAGATTACACTACGATGGAAAAGGGCAAAACCCTAATCTCAGGGAAGAAAGGTAGGGTAGACATTGGTAAAGTAGATGTCATAATTCAGAGTAACAAATCATAATTAGTATTAGAAAATAATTAATAATTAAATAAATCACCTACATGATAATAGGAAAGTTACATTCATCAAGTAATTCTGGAAGGAGAAATCTAGTTAATTAAATTTTATAAGTTTAGCTGTGATAAATGGAATATAAAGAAAAATCTTTTCATTTTGCTCCTAGTAGCTCCAGGCAAGGGATTCCACATCTCTGCAAGGTATAACACAAAAAAAGTACTCCAAACTTGTTCGGCCTTGTTTAGTTATTCTTGGGTTTGTAGTATACTTCAGATCTCTGGGTGCTTTGGAACCTCTTAAAAAGTATCAGACATAAAAGGACACTATGAAGATATAGCAATTTGTAAATAAAAACAAAGTACGGAATCCTAAGTTTCTGTACAAGTCTGGACCAGGCTAGTTTATTGAAGGAAAACAGTGATGTTCCCTCCATGATAATATGCTAACAACTGTAGTTACCCTATGGAAAGAGGGTTCCATTTCATCCCAGGCAGAAAGAGGCACTTAAGTCACATTGCTACTTATAATATCACAGCACTATTGTCATTTTTCACTCGTCAGCACACACACACATGCACACACACACACACACACACACACACACACACACACACACACACACACACACACACACACACACACACACACACTATATGCTGCAAGAACAAATGCAAAAAGATATGCTGCTTGAAAATGTCCTCATTATAATTATGGAAAAATGTGAAAAGTGTCCAGATTCTGGAATTAAAAAATGAGGATGAATGGCTCGAGTATACATCCTATCTCTGCGCTGTAGTGGCAAGTGAAAGCACCTTGTTAGTTTTAATATTAAGTTCTGATGATATAAACAGAGAGAAGCTGAAATATACTTGTTTAGAATAAACAGAAACAGGTTTGTAGTTAATTTCTATTCTCCATAAACTGAATCACCCCATATATGTGAAAACATTTTAAATAATCATCAGGAACAAAATGTACCAAGTAAACAGAGAAGGGTATAGGCAGTATGCATGCTTGCAGTCAGTGGAGACCTGAAGAAGGAATAGAGTTCATGATTCGTATGGTATGCTAGCCTTTGTTATTTTAGGTTGTACTGGCCTTTGTAATATTTGAAGAAACAGTGCTGCAAAAGAAAAAGAAATATATTATAAGGTGTAAAAACTCCATTCATCTAGTCTTCAGCTGCTTTTACAAATGTTCTGCCTGGTTGTGTAACTTTTTTGGCTTAGACCAGACAACAGAATTTAAAATCTGCTGGAAAAAAAAAAGAGAGAGAGAGAGAGTAGCACAGTATTCATGTCAGGTCTGTGCCTGTTAAACTGGCTTACTGGTGTGAGTTACACTGACTCAGGCAGTGACTTACTGCTGTGAGTTACACTGACTCAGGGAGTGACTTACTGCTGTGAGTTACACTGACTCAGGGAGTGCTTACTGCTGTGAGTTACACTGACTCAGGGAGTGACTTACTGCTGTGAGTTACACTGACTCAGGGAGTGACTTACTGCTGTGAGTTACACTGACTCAGAGAGTGCTTACTGGTGTGAGTTACACTGACTCAGGGAGTGACTTACTGCTGTGAGTTACACTGACTCAGGGAGTGACTTACTGCTGTGAGTTACACTGACTCAGGGAGTGACTTACTGCTGTGAGTTACACTGACTCAGGGAGTGACTTACTGCTGTGAGTTACACTGACTCAGGGAGTGACTTACTGCTGTGAGTTACACTGACTCAGGGAGTGACTTACTGCTGTGAGTTACACTGACTCAGGGAGTGACTTACTGCTGTGAGTTACACTGACTCAGGGAGTGACTTACTGCTGTGAGTTACACTGACTCAGGGAGTGACTTACTGCTGTGAGTTACACTGACTCAGGGAGTGACTTACTGCTGTGAGTTACACTGACTCAGGGAGTGACCTACTGCTGTGAGTTACACTGACTCAGGGAGTGACTTACTGCTGTGAGTTACACTGACTCAGGGAGTGACTTACTGCTGTGAGTTACACTGACTCAGGGAGTGACTTACTGCTGTGAGTTACACTGACTCAGGGAGTGACTTACTGCTGTGAGTTACACTGACTCAGGGAGTGACTTACTGCTGTGAGTTACACTGACTCAGGGAGTGACCTACTGCTGTGAGTTACACTGACTCAGGGAGTGACTTACTGCTGTGAGTTACACTGACTCAGGGAGTGACTTACTGCTGTGAGTTACACTGACTCAGGGAGTGACTTACTGCTGTGAGTTACACTGACTCAGGGAGTGACTTACTGCTGTGAGTTACACTGACTCAGGGAGTGACTTACTGCTGTGAGTTACACTGACTCAGGGAGTGACTTACTGCTGTGAGTTACACTGACTCAGGGAGTGACCTACTGCTGTGAGTTACACTGACTCAGGGAGTGACTTACTGCTGTGAGTTACACTGACACAGGGAGTGACTTACTGCTGTGAGTTACACTGACTCAGGGAGTGACTTACTGCTGTGAGTTACGCTGACTCAGGGAGTGACTTACTGCTGTGAGTTACACTGACTCAAAGAGTGACTTACTGCTGTGAGTTACACTGGCTCAGGGAGTGACCCACTGCTGTGAGTTACACTGACTCAGGGAGTGACTTACTGCTGTGAGTTATACTGACTCAGGGAGTGACCTACTGCTGTGAGTTGCACTGACTCATGAGTTACACTGACTCAGGGAGTGACCTACTGCTGTGAGTTACAGTGACTCAGGGAGTGACCTACTGTTGTGAGTTACACTGACTCATGTGAGTTACACTCAGGCAGTGACTTACTGCTGTGAGTTACACTGACTCAGGGAGTGACTTACTGCTGTGAGTTACACTGACTCAGGGAGTGACTTACTGCTGTGAGTTACACTGACTCAGGGAGTGACTTACTGCTGTGAGTTACACTGACTCAGGGAGTGACCTACTGCTGTGAGTTACACTGACTCAGGGAGTGACCTACTGCTGTGAGTTACACTGACTCAGGGAGTGACCTACTGCTGTGAGTTACACTGACTCAGGGAGTGACTTACTGCTGTGAGTTACACTGACTCAGGGAGTGACTTACTGCTGTGAGTTACACTGACTCAGGGAGTGACTTACTGCTGTGAGTTACACTGACTCAGGGAGTGACTTACTGCTGTGAGTTACACTGACTCAGGGAGTGACTTACTGCTGTGAGTTACACTGACTCAGGGAGTGACTTACTGCTGTGAGTTACACTGACTTGGAGTGACTTACTGCTGTAAGTTACACTGACTCAGGGAGTTACACTGACTCAGGGACTGCTGTGAGTTACACTGACTCAGGGAGTGACTTACTGCTGTGAGTTACACTGACTCAGGGAGTGACTGCTGCTGTGAGTTACACTGACTCAGGGAGTGACTTACTGCTGTGAGTTACACTGACTCAGGGAGTGACTTACTGCTGTGAGTTACACTGACTCAGGGAGTGACTTACTGCTGTGAGTTACACTGACTCAGGGAGTGACTTACTGCTGTGAGTTACACTGACTCAGGGAGTGACTTACTGCTGTGAGTTACACTGACTCAGGGAGTGACTTACTGCTGTGAGTTACACTGACTCAGGGAGTGACTTACTGCTGTGAGTTACACTGACTCAGGGAGTGACTTACTGCTGTGAGTTACACTGACTCAGGGAGTGACTTACTGCTGTGAGTTACACTGACTCAGGGAGTGACTTACTGCTGTGAGTTACACTGACTCAGGGAGTGACTTACTGCTGTGAGTTACACTGACTCAGGGAGTGACTTACTGCTGTGAGTTACACTGACTCAGGGAGTGACTTACTGCTGTGAGTTACACTGACTCAGGGAGTGACTTACTGCTGTGAGTTACACTGACTCAGGGAGTGACTTACTGCTGTGAGTTACACTGACTCAGGGAGTGACTTACTGCTGTGAGTTACACTGACTCAGGGAGTGACTTACTGCTGTGAGTTACACTGACTCAGGGAGTGACTTACTGCTGTGAGTTACACTGACTCAGGGAGTGACCTACTGCTGTGAGTTACACTGACTCAGGGAGTGACTTACTGCTGTGAGTTACACTGACTCAGGGAGTGACTTACTGCTGTGAGTTACACTGACTCAGGGAGTGACTTACTGCTGTGAGTTACACTGACTCGGAGTGACTTACTGCTGTGAGTTACACTGACTCAGGGAGTGACTTACTGCTGTGAGTTACACTGACTCAGGGAGTGACTTACTGCTGTGAGTTACACTGACTCAGGGAGTGACTTACTGCTGTGAGTTACACTGACTCAGGGAGTGACTTACTGCTGTGAGTTACACTGACTCAGGGAGTGACTTACTGCTGTGAGTTACACTGACTCAGGGAGTGACTTACTGCTGTGAGTTACACTGACTCAGGGAGTGACTTACTGCTGTGAGTTACACTGACTCAGGGAGTGACTTACTGCTGTGAGTTACACTGACTCAGGGAGTGACTTACTGCTGTGAGTTACACTGACTCAGGGAGTGACTTACTGCTGTGAGTTACACTGACTCAGGGAGTGACTTACTGCTGTGAGTTACACTGACTCAGGGAGTGACTTACTGCTGTGAGTTACACTGACTCAGGGAGTGACTTACTGCTGTGAGTTACACTGACTCGGAGTGACTTACTGCTGTGAGTTACACTGACTCAGGGAGTGCTTACTGCTGTGAGTTACACTGACTCAGGGAGTGACTTACTGCTGTGAGTTACACTGACTCAGGGAGTGACTTACTGCTGTGAGTTACACTGACTCAGGGAGTGACTTACTGCTGTGAGTTACACTGACTCAGGGAGTGACTTACTGCTGTGAGTTACACTGACTCAGGGAGTGACTTACTGCTGTGAGTTACACTGACTCAGGGAGTGACTTACTGCTGTGAGTTACACTGACTCAGGGAGTGACTTACTGCTGTGAGTTACACTGACTCAGGGAGTGACTTACTGCTGTGAGTTACACTGACTCAGGGAGTGACTTACTGCTGTGAGTTACACTGACTCAGGGAGTGACTTACTGCTGTGAGTTACACTGACTCAGGGAGTGACTTACTGCTGTGAGTTACACTGACTCAGGGAGTGACTTACTGCTGTGAGTTACACTGACTCAGGGAGTGACTTACTGCTGTGAGTTACACTGACTCAGGGAGTGACTTACTGCTGTGAGTTACACTGACTCAGGGAGTGACTTACTGCTGTGAGTTACACTGACTCAGGGAGTGACTTACTGCTGTGAGTTACACTGACTCAGGGAGTGACTTACTGCTGTGAGTTACACTGACTCAGGGAGTGACCTACTGCTGTGAGTTACACTGACTCAGGGAGTGACCTACTGTTGTGAGTTACACTGACTCAGGGAGTGACTTACTGCTGTGAGTTACACTGACTCAGGGAGTGACTTACTGCTGTGAGTTACACTGACTCAGGGAGTGACTTACTGCTGTGAGTTACACTGACTCAGGGAGTGACTTACTGCTGTGAGTTACACTGACTCAGGGAGTTATCTACTGCTGTGAGTGTGAGTTACACGGACTCAGGGAGTGACTTACTGCTGTGAGTTACACTGACTTGGAGTGACTTACTGCTGTGAGTTACACTGACTCAGGGAGTGACTTACTGCTGTGTGTTACACTGACTCAGGGAGTGACTTACTGCTGTGAGTTACACTGACTCAGGGAGTCACTTACTGCTGTGAGTTACACTGACTCGGAGTGACTTACTGCTGTGAGTTACACTGACTCAGGGAGTGACCTACTGTTGTGAGTTACACTGACTCAGGGAGTGACCTAATGCTGTGCCTTACACTGACTCAGGGAGTGACTTACTGCTATGAGATACACTGACTCATGGAGTGCTTACTGCTGTGAGTTACACTGACTCAGGGAGTGACTTAGTGCTGTAAGTTACACTGACTCAGGGAGTGACTTACTGGTGTGAGTTACACTGGCTCAGGGAGTGACTTACTGCTGTGAGTTACACTGACTCAGGGAGTGACTTACTGCTGTGAGTTACACTGACTCAGGGAGTGACCTACTGTTGTGAATTACACTGACTCAGGGAGTGACTTACTGTTGTGAGTTACACTGACTCGGGGAGTGACTTACTGCTGTGAGTTACACTGACCCAGGGAGTGACTTACTGCTGTGAGTTACACTGACTCAGGGAGTGACTTACTGCTGTGAGTTACACTGACTCAAGGAGTGACTTACTGCTGTGAGGTACACTGACTCACGGAGTGACTTACTGCCATGAGTTGCACTGTTTCAGGGGAAGCAGGACTATACGACCCCAGACAGTTCGACCCCAATGCATTTCTATACAATTTCATGTATATATATATATATATATATATATATATATATATATGTGTGTGTGTGTGTGTGTGTGTGTGCGTGATTTTTAGTGGACAGTTCGACCCCGGAGTATTTGACCCCAAATATATTCTTTTCAGTACTTTATCATTAAGTTATTAATTAATCAATTATTCAATAATAACACTGTTAATTTTTCATTGTAAATAATAATAATAATAGTTTTATTTTATTTAATTATTACACTGGTTAGTATAAATATAACATTTAAATCTTTAACATATAACTAGTGTTATTCTTTAGCATATTATGCCTACTGTTACTTTATAACATATGTTTCCATCTATTAAATATATATATTTTTTATTTTATATTATATTATGTTAACTAATCTATTATCTACTATAAATAATTTCTTTAAAAATTAAATGAAATAATTTTTTTATTAATTTTGCAATTATATAACTTTTTTTGTCACATCTCCAAAATGTTATTGTCTGATTGTGGTTGTATTTTGCAAAGCAGTTATATATCCTCATGAGTTCTTTTTTTTTTTTTTTTGAGGCAATCTTTGACATTTTCTCAGTAACTATGTGGATGTATGAGCAGTATATAACATTTTTTCTTTATGTCAAAATATATGTGGCTTATTTTTTCTTGCTTTGCCATTTCAGTGGTGTCAAACTGTCCGGGGTCAAACCATCCGGGGTCGAAACATCCCGTACCCATTTCATGGAGTGACTTATTGCTGTCAGGTACACTGACTCAGGGAGTGACTTGCTCATCAATGCCTTTTAGCTTTAGTCTGTTCTTAGGATGGTTACGGTTCAGTTTCAAGTATATTTAATTGTCTTTTTTCAAGCACTTATATATAACCAAGTAACTGAAACATGTAACAGCAACAACAAACACTGCACAGTGGAGTTAATAAGTTAACAGACACATAAAACTTTTAAAATAAAAAAAATCAATCAGTCAGTCATTATATAAATAAATAATCAAAGTGGGTCTTTTGCCAGAATAAAAACATGCCTCTTGAGGGACCGCCTAAAACCAGTGGGAACTCATTCAAGCACTGAGGAAGAGGATCCAGAGATGAAGTGCTTGATGAGAAAAGGAAAAGACCAGCAGCCCATGCTATAAGGCCAGGGTATAAGTGATACGGTATGGAACCAGGAACGTCTTCTTATAAGAGGGTCCCAGACTGTGCAAGGCTAAGTACTCGTACATAAAAACTAGCAAAGTTATATGAGATTGAGTCAGCAGCTGGAGCAGAGTCGCCAATACTGGAGTAAAATGAAGTAGTGCTTTCAATAGTACTAGAGTAGTAGTACCTTGGATAGTACTGCAATAATGTTAAGTAGTACCTTGGACAGTACTGGAGTAATATTAAGTAGTGCCTTGAACACTACTGAAGTAACATGAAGTAGTAACTTGGATAGTATTGGAGTAATGTAAACTAGTGCCTTGGATTGTACTACAGTATTATTAATTAGTGCTTTGAATAGTACTGGAGTAACATGAAGTAGTCTCTTGGGTAGTACTAAAGTAATATGAAGTAGTGCCTTGACTAGAACTGGAGTAATATTAAGTAGTATCTTGAATAGTATTGAAGTAACATGAAGCAGTGACTTGGATAGTACTGGAGTAATATTAAGTAGTGCCTTGAACAGCACTGGAGTAATATAAAGAAGTGCTTTGGATACCTGTAAGTAATAAAACGGTGGAGTTCTATTCAAGCTACAGTTTTACAAGCTCCCCATTAAGAGGCAGGAAGTTAGGATGTGAAGCTTGAATACTTAATGTAAATAACTAAAAATATCTTCCTATTTAAACATTGCTCTTACAGCTGACCCTCTAAATACAAAGCTTGTCTTCACTTTTACTGACTCCATCTCATGAAATCATATGAATCTAAGGATCTCTGTGCCTCTTGGTTAAGTAGTAGGTTTACATTTCTGTTTTTTCATGAGGTTCCTGATTTTGACAGCTGTAATCTATGGAAAAAATCATGTAAAATGGCCTATATTCTGCTGTCTTGAGAAAAAATATTTCTTAACTGTCCTCTAAATATTACATAAAACAATACTACAGTCTCTAAGAGACTTTCATAAGGTATACACCAAAAGAAAGAGCTATAGTTCTATAAGATATACTTTTTATATTGCTAACAAAGTGAACATCAATTAATTTTAATGGAGTCTGTGATCTCTTCACAAAATCTCAAATTTCATTAAAAAATTGTTCCACTGTTGGCATCTGAAAAGGCAGCACCTTTATTAGCAATTTAACAAAGTTGGGACAGAATCAACAAGAATGAATTTAGACAGGAGAGCTGCTGACTTCAATGTAACTCACAAAACAATACACTTAAGCACAGAATAAAGCAAAACACGTAAAATAACCACTAATCATGATTATAAAGTTAATAAACAGCTGTTCGTTAATAATGTTAAAATTAACAAACAGCTGACAGGGTCAGACTACAGGCTATGCTCCATGTGAACTACAGTTAATGACAACCTATCTTAAAGTATCTCTAATAGTTTGAAGGAAAACCAGCCTAAAACCTCAACTCCCCTCCTGCCCAGTGTTGTTTATTGGTTTTCCACAAGTTCTTCAGTCCCAAGTGCTGAAATACTGTTGTCTCAATGCCAGAGACTCGAGCATCTTGTAGCTCAGGTAGGGTGTCACTTGCCTCATACTCAAACTGAAATACGAGTTCAGGCAAGCAGCTGGTGCAGTTAACCCAAACACACTATTCAAATTTGAGTGAGGTACATATGGCAGCCATGGTGAGGGAGTGAGAAGGGGTGGGATGGTAGATCAGGGCAATGCTTGGGAAGGGGGTTTAGATTTCGGGAGCAGGATTGGGATTTTAAGTTGAGGGAGCAGGAAAGGAGTTTTAGTATAGGAGAGTGAGAATGGAATTTTAGTTTTAGGGAGTGGGAAGGCGGTTTTGGATTAAGGAGACAGAAAAGAGTCTTATGGTTTAATAGATTTACAGACTGTCACTAGGCTAATGACCCAGGAGGCCTTTCTAAGCCTAGCTTTGTTTACCCAAAAGAATAATGATGTCCTGTATTCAAACAGAACATTGTGTTCCAGGCATTTATAAGCTACCTCTGTCCATAAGGGATATGGGTGCCAGGTCCAGTGTACATTTCCTATTCTTCAGCCACAGGTCTAGGTTGCACTTAAACTGGATAATACATGAATTCAGCTTCACATGGATGGGAAGCCTATTCCATAGGAGGAGAATTCTCTGGCACACATATCTGTCTCTCCAGCATGTTCTGTTTAAGTCACAGACAAAATACAGGTCCCTACGCTTTGTATTTCTGGTACTCTTTCACCTACGAATAACTAGGATTAGGGAGTGTGAAGGGTTAGAGTTAGGGTTCTGTTAGGACTGTACAGTTTTGTAGTTTAGTGTGTTAAGAGACCTAAGTATTTACCTTAAACCAAGTTAATTAGACAGAGTACTTGCATTTTCAAGCAAGTGTTACGAGGAAGTAGCACATGAGTACTTGTAGTAGACCTCATTGACTACCACCACCAACAAACATAAACCCAAATATTAGAAAGACTGTGTTTCTCCCTTTCCTTAATATCAAAACAAAAACATTAGCAGTGTTGATTTTTTGTCACCCCTCCCTAAACACATATGCAGCGCAATACTCCTTTTTTATATGTAAGAATAGTACAATGTATATTTAACAGCACTCAAATAAAACTTGTCCTCTCAAGTCTCTTTGGTATACTTTCCAGCAGGAGCATAAATGTAACCTTCAGCTTTTAAAAGGTAGTGGACTGCTCAGGTTTCCAGTATGAGAAACTTCCAGTAAAATGCAGAAACTTCAATCTTTTTGTTTATTAACTGTTAAAATAAACATCTAAATCACCATTTCTTAACATTTTCACATCAAATGCTCATCGTACTGACTTTGTGACCCCTCCTTATGATCTATGTGTCTATCTTTATGAAGGTAAATCCAATCATTTTGATTTGTACTTAGTCTGATAATCTTTTTTACTTAGTTGGATGTAACCTGTGGATGATAATATTTGGTGCATAGATGTTAAGATCTGGTGATATTAAGAGATATTTGTTTAAATTAAAAATATACCCAAAAATGTAACAGGTTCATGCTTGAAGTGTGGGGAATTCATAAAGGTTTCCATGAGATGTACATGATTTGTATACCACGAGATAATCTTTTTGAATTCACAGACATCTCTACTAAGGTGCTTTTGCACAAAGATGTGCAACACCATTGTGGGCTGTCGCCACGGAGCAGACATACTAGACACTAATGAAGCAGTGAAGTGAGAGGCATATGCTAATTAGCCATGTGCTCCCCCCGTTTGAACTGCCCAGTAGAAGATATCATGGATCAGTCAGCTGTGTAGACTAGCATATTTGCTCCTTATACATTACAGCAGTGAACATGGCCAAAAGGCTGTGTTCAGTCATCATAGCAGAGATAAGTGCTGGGGAGTTTAGTGGTAAGGAGGTGTCTGCATGAATCTACATGAGGGACTGCAGGTACGAATTTATGTGTGAGTCAGCGTCTGCTAGAGATCCCACCTTTCACTGAATCCAAAACCAGACCAAAGTCATAAATTCCCTACCCCCACTTATCTTCTCCTTATTTTCAGTCTGTGTACGTACTGTGAGAGTTTGTACAGTGTATTCCGTACTATGGACAATCACTCTGATTTCCTGATCGTCCAATCCAAAAGCAACAAGTGCAAACACAAACACGACAATGTGGATATAATAAAATAAAAAACTTGAATAAGAATAAGTGCTTTCACGTCAGAAAGTTTGCCTTACAACAACAGGTGCAGGGTTTGTTTGAGTCTCACAAGGGATTGGGCTTAAAAAATTAAAATGGCTGCAACAGATTAGTTTACTAACCTATGAAAAAAGAATGCTTCATCAGCTTACTATTATTAAAGTTTTTTATTTTATTATATCCACGTTGCTGTGTTTGCGTTTGCACTTGTTGCTTTTGGATTGGACTTGATTTTCTTGTGCAACACTTAATTCTTGCGGCTTTTCTTTTGTTGCCTGTGATTTCCTGATAGTCCAGAAAAAACAATTAATACATGGGAACTCTAGTGACTGATTGGAAGGTAGTGCTAGGGGAGTTAGTGGGGGGGGGGGGTTGGAGGAGTGTGTGTGTGTGTGTGTGTGTGTGTGTGTGTGTGTGTGTGTGTGTGTGTGTGTGTGTGTGTGTGTGTGTGTGTGTGTGTGTGTGTGTGTGTGTGTGTGTGTGTGTGTGTGTGTGTGTGTGTGTGTGTGTGTGTGTGTAATGAATACATAAATGCATGTGAGTACAGATGGGTTGGTTAGGGTGGCTGTTGTACTTCTACACACCCCTGGACTACTAAGCAAAGCCTAAGACATTGGCTGTAGGGGGAACCACTATCTGCCAGGGATAGCCCTTTAAACATGTTCCAGAACAGCACTTAAACAGAAAGGGGGTCAGAGGTGGGGGAAACTACTAGACACCAGAGAGAATGCATCACAAATGTGTGCATGGGGGCACACTAGGCACCAGGAATATTCCATATACCATGTCTTAAAGACAGAAAAAAACACAAAATATGAAACAGGAAACTACTAGTCACCAGGGATACTGTGAATATCATGATGTGAGTGTGGAGGGAATCACTTTCCCCCAGGTATAATCCTTTAAACTTGTACCTGAACAGCACTTAAAGAGAATGGGAATTGAGGGTAGGAAGAACCCATAGAAACCAGGGAGAACTCTTCACAAATGTGTGGGTGGGGGGGAACAGTGCACACCTGGGAATATTCTATATAGCATGCCTTAAAGACAGTAAGAAAAAAGAAAAAACTTGAAGCAGGAAATCAGTAGTCACCAAGGATGCTGTTAATACCATGCTGTAAAGGCACTAAAAAGGGATTCTAATCCTGTACCCTGTCACCTCCAATAAAGGATATTTCTCCTATGCACTGCCATTACACACCAAATTGTAAAAATATATACACTCTGATCGCTAAAGGCTGCTCAACCAAACAAAAATATTTAGAAAACAAGCAGATCCTGATGAAAGGAAGGAGACTTCCTAGATGAATTTTAATGGGTTGCTCTTTGCTTTACAGAGGAGGAGTACTGGTATTAAATGCAGGGTCTGATGAAGGCTCTATGAGTTGAACACTCTTATCCCTCTTTCTGTGCCTGTGCTGTTTTTATGCTGTTTTATTGTTTTATTAGTTAAAAAAAATGTTGCTCCATGGTGGCCTAGCTTTGCTTGTTTTCTAAACCATTACACACCAGGGATATTATCTAAAACATTTTTATGTATTTAGGGAAAAAAAGCAAGCTAGTACAATGGGGGAAGAGATATGACTGCTGCACCTTTGGCACAGGAAACTCCGGCATTAACAAGATGTGCTGACTTTTCTTTTGACATATAATGAGGACCTCAGGCATTATTAAATGCCTATGACAGTGTATGACATACAAGAGGGAGAGACATGGAATGTTCAGTATACTTCTCAATCCTGTGGCAAAAGACATCAAGACATAGCCAAAATTATGGACTGCTTGTCGTGAAACTTAGAAAGTCAGTAGGACAACAGCTTTGGAGTACCATGCATTTACGTGTAAAACTTGAATGTCTGGTGTTAAGGACTAGTTATAATCTTTGGTGAATTACTAGTGCAGGGGAAAGGAGACGTCAGGGACATTATGACAACAGGGACTGGTATGGGGTATCTAGTGTGTTTGCATGTATGTGTTTTACTGTGTACTTGTATGTGGGAGAGTGACTGGAGCTGGGAGGGTAGCCAGTGTTAACACAATGCATCTACCACTGTTAACTACCACAGGAAGTGCTGAGCTGCACCTCATGCTAGTTAAGTATGATTTATAGCATGGAAATTAGCTGAAAACGAGGTTTCTCAATGTGGCTGATGTGTCTATGAATTGCAAAATGCTGCATTGCAGAGAGAGAGAGAGAGAGAGAGAGAGAGAGAGACGCTTTTTACTGCAGCCCTTAAAGTGATGCACTAGCTACTTAAGGAATCTTTGATAGTATCTGTTCAGTGCACGCCCAACATACACACATATACACAGGTTCAGGCACCTAGGCAGCGAGACATTTCCCTGTGGTACATTTGGCTGGGGACACATGGCTGAAGTGACATTCAGCTGCAGAGAAATAGGGATGTTTGCAAATTCCCTGAGGGCAAAGAGAAGCACACACTGTCATGCTCAGAGCTTTAATAACCAAATGCATGGTGGCAGAACAAGTAATGAGTGTTGTGCTCAGTGTACAGTACATGCTTATGTAACTACAACATGTAGAAGTGTGCTACAGCATGGAGGAAATCCTGCAGGCTACTGTAGACACATTTATGCATCAGTATGCATTTTAAATAATGTTCCCTAGACACTGTGATGGGGGTAGTGGTCCACACACACCAATTATAAAGGCACTTCCCATTGTGCACTGCATTTTTACTGCCACTAACATGCCCTCTGGCCAGCCTGCTGGCCATATTGCCTGCTGTCTCATGTTCCCTTGAGGACCATGGACATTGTCTTCCTCCTGTGCATTTAGTTATTGAAGTTGTGGGCATGGCAACATATTTGTCTCTTTGCCCAAAGGGAATTTGCAAACAGCCATATTTCTCGGCAGCTGACCATCACTTCAGTCATTTGTCCCCAGTCAAATGTACCACAGGGAAATGTCTCGCTGGCTAGGTGTCTGAACCCGAGTAACAGATCTACATCGTTTAATCAGAAGTGGAAACTTGTTCTACAGTCTAGGTAGACAGTGTGTAACAAACCAATCCTCTTTCCATCTTGATGCTTATATACAGTTTGATAGTAAGTTATTTGACCTGGTATTAGCCCTATGTGCAGTGTATTTCAGATCCAGTGTGTTTAAAAAAAATAAGACCCAGGAGTGCTCTGAAGATTTTTCTTCTTCTTCTTCTCAGTCTTTCTCTCCCTGTTGCCAGTTGACCATCAGGTTCTCTCTGCTATTACTTGCGGTCCAGGTTAGGCCATCATCCAGGCAGTCACCAAGAGTTTCCTGCTTACCCTAACTCCTGTCACATCCATGGCGATTTGAGCAAATGGAACCTCTACAACGTCTGTCCCACTGACACATTTGTACTTCAGCATTATGTATCTTTCCCCTGGCTACACCATATATGCTACTTATGAAGAATTATCGTTAGCTAATCATGTTGAGGGTTGTCACATCCAGTTGGATGTTAGTACTGTTATGGACTTGACCACTTCTCTTCCCTTCCCCCAGGATGTTTGACCCAGCATGAGCCCTCATTGCCACCCATCCCTAAAGGGTACAGCACTGCTCAGACTACTAATCAATCCATGATTCTTCTGCTCACTGCCGGGGATTTATCCTTTTGCACCAAAGAGCAGGTACAAAGTTTTCTGCATTTTGCTAATTGGATTTTGGCCCCAACACTATCTTCACCTTAGCTCATTGGCTACATGTAACCAGTAACACTTTAAAAAACAATTACTTGGTAGTCAAGAACAAGAGCAAAGAACATGACAGCCATCTTGGCCATCATATATGTGACAAAATCAGATATATTTTCTTGTTAGACATTATGCTTCCTTCATCCCAGCATGTGGTACACTTAATACAGTCATGCATAATAATGCTGTAATTTCCCTGCAAGGTGTATGCCAGACATGGTAGGGTGGCTCATACCCTTTGTGGTCTTCATCAACAGAAGCTTCTTTGGTGGACCTGACCCACCCCCACCAATAAAAGGAGAGCTGACCTTTGGTTGTTTGAGTCTCCTTCATTCTAACACCTGAGCATGGTAAACTATGGTCCAGACAGATGTACTGGCTTTTTATTATTGGAAAAGTCAGGTTCCCTAATTAAAAATGCTGAAATGTAGTCAAATAATCTTTCTATGAGCTCAGAAACTGTATCCTTTTTAAAAACAAACTCTAATCAGACATTAATACCAAACAGAATAATAAGTAATGATCTTCTAAAACTGTTCTCAGCTGATAAATTAATTGAAACTAGTTATGTCTTGAAACACAAGAGTCCATGCCTTGGCAATGCTGTCTAATGAGTAAAGCTATAGGTTATGAAAGAGATTGTTGCCTTTAACAAATCTGAATTTTATTCCATGCTACACAGTTTGAAATTCCAAGCAAGTCAGTTTTCTTACCCATTTTACATGGTTTCCTCTGAAAACAGATGGCTATGCCTAACATGACTCATTTGATCAAACATGAATAAGTGAGTTTGTTAGAAGCCTTTGTTTCACATAGAGTTGTTGCCATAATCCTTAAGGTGTTTTTGGTTAAGAATAAATCCTTTGCTTAGTTTCTTTAAAAGTAACTCCATCACCCTGTTGGTTTTTCACTAAGCAGGTACTGTACCGCACATCTTCTAAATGCTGTTTTCAGAACCAAGGTAATAAATTTATGCCACTGTGCTGTGCATATCATTCTGAGAGTAAGCAAATCCCTCCAGTCCTTAAAACTAAAAACGAGTTTGCTTATGCATGGAAACTTTCAAGAGCTTAAGAGAGATGTTTATTTAAAATTCAATAAAATTAGATAAGTTATTAGTTGTGATAGGTTTCACTCAAGCATATGTCATTGCTATGGAATTTTGACTTGAGTCCAGTTTAAAACCATAATCTCTGTAGAGAAATGTTGCATAACAAGTTTATGAATACATTTTTGTTGTCATGGTGTGTGCTTTCCTTAGTCTGCTGTTGTTTTTCTGATACTTCTGCTTGTTTTATGACTCCTAGTGATCTCTGTGTTCAGTTTTAATATATTTGCTTGTTATTTCTGCTGCTCTCTGTCCATTCTGGTAAGAGAATGTGTGACACCACTGAATCAGTCATTACACAGCAAAAGAGCACATATTTTCACAAATGTCCTTATTTATAAGAACAGTGGCCACATGTAGAATTTAACAAAGTAAATCCATTTGGGTGGATAGTCTGCATAAAGGCAAACAATATTGTTGTATTAACAACTTTTGATCTAAATGGTACTTGTGAATTGATAAAACACTAGTCCCAACCAGCAAAGCCTAGATGTACATGTAGCGAAAAAAAGTATTGCATTAGCTTTATGTAATTAAAGCCAGAACTGCTGGCTTTTATCCAAAGAGTGCAGCTGCAGTATTTTCCCCCAATGAATCATTGGTCATGGATGAATTACTGTTATATGACACAAGAGTCATAAAGAACAATAAATGACAGTAGCATGGAGGTTTCCAGATCACATAAAGTTTGAAGGTTGCTATAGACACATAAAAAAGACTTACACCAAACAAAGTACTAAGCGGTTAAAGAAGAAATGCACAAATGAACATAATATAATATATATGTACATCAGAATAGCAATGCCCACACAGGAGTACAGATTTTTTTCTTCAGTCTTCTAACCACTTTTTTGTTAAGTGTAAATGTTATATTTCAAAAATGTTCATGCTGTTAATTTGTCTTACAATTTTGCAATGATGGTCATACTGACATATATGTGTTGTTAAGGTAGAAATTATATAGCTGATAAAAAAGGTCTTGCCAAAAAAAAATGTTTGATTTGCATGTAACTTCAGTATGAAAATATTCAACCACCAAGGAGTCTATAGATATACTGTAAAGGCATAACGAATATTTACAAATGTCTTAAGCTTCTGAAACAACCCCCACCTCCACTTAACAAACTTGCACCCAGTCAAAAAAAATTCCCTTCCAACACACATACATGTGCACACATGTGGGTGCACACACACACACACACACACACACACACACACACACACACACACACACACACACACACACACACACACACACATACACACACACACACACACACACACACACACACACACACACACACACACACACAAACACAGAATCACACACAGGCACACATATAGTCTACACCTATTAATGGAACTTGACATTCTGTTCACTCTTTATTTGACACGTCCAGCTTTAAAGTCACACTACTACATCCCAAGGGAACTCTATGCCTTCCACAATGCAAACCTCTCAGCATCCTCTGGTGTGTGTGTGTGTGTGTGTGTGTGTGTGTGTGTGTGTGTGTGTGTATGTGTGTGTATGTATATATGTACACATATATATATATATATATATATGCATATATACATATATATATATATATATATATATATGTATATATATATGCATATATATATATATATATATATATATATATATATATATATATATATATATAGTTGCCTCACAGCAATAGGTTCTCTGGTTCAATTCTTGGCTGGGATGCCTTCTGTACGGAGTCTGCATGAACTGCATGCGGTCATGTGAGTTTCCTCTGGGTGCTTCAGTTTCCTCCCACATTCCAAAGACATGCAGTAGGTGGATTGGACACTCTAAACTGGCCAGTAGGTGAGAGTGTGTGTACGACTGAGTGGTGCAAATGAACTACTGTGGCAGGGCTAGCTACCTGGCGGTGTAAACCTTGGCTCGAGATGATTGTCACTGTGGAAGTGACACCTCAACCCATGTGCAAAATGTATATATATATATATATATATATATATATATGTTCACTTCTAAATCCCTACTCTCAAGATCTCGAAATTCAAAATACTGAAACCAAAATCCCTATAGCTCAAATTTCTAAAACTCAAAATACTGAAACTCAAAATACTGAAAACACACAGAATGCCAACACTTACCATATTCCACCACAAGTACATACTGAAACAAATAAAACACAAACCATATTGCAGGGGGCATGCCCCCCTGCACCCCCCATGTAGTGGGCTCTGCCCCCCACACCTCCTGCTACATAAATATATCAACTCCAAGATTGCACTTCACAACACCAAAGTGCAATCTCTGAGTTGATATATTTAAATAGCAGGGGGTGTGGGGTGCAGGGGTGCTTGCCCCCTCCCTATACTTGAAGTGTAATATGTTTTTGTATGTGGTTCTACTGCAGTATAGGTAGTGTTGCTGTAATGTGTTTTTCAATATTTTGAGATTCAGTATTTTGAGTTTTAGGGATTTTGAGCTTTAGGGATTTTGGTTTCAGTATTTTGAATTTCGAGATTTTGAGAGTAGGGATTTAGAAGTGGACCCATATATATATATATATATATATATATATATATATATATATATATATATATATATATATATGTATTTATTTATGTGTGTGTGTGTGTCGATATATGCATTACTTCTATATTATGAATACATTATAAGTAAATTTATTATTGATATATAGCCCTAGTTTTACCAATATGTGGGTCGAGATAGGGAAGTTGGGTAGTGTGGGAGGGAAAAATACTGGCACCTATTTGTGGAATATTTAAAACCAATAGATATGATTATAATGTTTACAGGTGGTATACACATCAATGAGGTTCAATTTATGGATATATATTTAGATTTTCATTAATCTAATAGTTCAGTTACATAGTTTAGTTATTGGTAAACTAGGGCTATATATATATATTTACTTATGTGTGTGTATTCATAATATAGAAGTATATAGCTTGTTATATATATATATATATATATATATATATATATATATATATATATATATATATAGTTTAATATTAAAATATGGATTGGCATTTACACGAAACTGGGAAGGTCAAACGTTCCCAGTTCCCATAATGCCGATCCAGAAATGTTCATATCCACAGTAGCGAATGGTAGTGTGCATTTGCTAATGTGAGAGCAACGTTCTGATAACAGATTGTACCACAGTAAGGATCGGGAAATGTACTCTTTTCATCACTGTAGTGCGATCTAGGAGTTAAAATATATAATTTGCAGGGGGGTATATGTGGTGCAACCCGGCACTTGGGGTTTGAGGGGGGCTTACCCCCTGCAAAACAGTATAACCTTGTGTTGCATAATTAAAAGTTTTAGGAGACATTAAACAAAATAGCCTCACCTCTTGCTATTTTGTCTAGCGTCTAATGCGGACATCAGAGAAAGGTCGTTCAGAATTATAGACAGGTAGAAATTATGGATATGACATTATTTTTTGACTTATTGACTAAATTTTTTTTTGACTTTCCACATTTCAACAGTAAACCTATATATATATATATATATATATATATATATGTGTGTGTGTGTGTGTGTGTGTGTGTGTGTGTGTGTGAGTGTGTGTGTGTGTGTATATATATATATGTGTGTATGTGTGTGTGTGTTTGTGTGTGTGTGTGTGTGTGTGTGTATATATATATATATATATATATATATATATATATATATATATATATGTGTGTGTGTGTGTGTGTGTGTGTGTGTGTGTGTGTGTATATAAAGGATCTACCTTACTTCCCCTTCAGACAAAGGTGCATGTGCATTCTCATGTCAGTAACTGTGACTGTGGTCTTCTATTTTTAGCACACAGACATTTGATATGTAGCATTTATAATATCAGCATTGTGTTCCAGTCTTTATAGCTTTATTTATTCTAACTGTACCTATAGCTAAATTTGTTCAAGAGAGTCAAAAAGTGTTAATTTGAGCTACTCCTAGCTTGCTGATATGCATTTTGAAGACTAGGTGTTAAAAATGGATTGACTCAAAGATTACTGTTATTTTCATATAAAATCCTTTCCATTCATAGGAATAACCATGTAGGTAAGCATACATGATGCATTTTATATACGTTGACAAGGTATGTGAGCTGTTCCAGTGACCCTTTTCAGCTATGACCTGAGCCAAATGCAATGGCAAACACAATATGTTTACAGAGTATATACATACTATGGGAAACATTGATCATACTTTACCCTAGTAACGCAGTATGATCTATAGTCTGGATTTGATTTGAAAGTGTTTCATTGAAGTGTCTAGCTGTCTGTTTGACAGTGCTCACTAAGTGCTGTACCATCTTTAAAAGCCAGGAAAACACTTTGCGCTTTTGTTTTTGTAACTAGTAGTACATGGAGCAAATAAATATCCATGCACTACAAAGAATTATGATTGACTGTCCAGTCATAATCTGCTTATTATGTGTTCTCAACCTGGATGCCAAGATTCACCTGTCAGCAATGTGCACTTAACACTGGAGCACCCCAAGGATCTGTGGTAGGTCCACATCTCTTCTCTCTCTTTACCCTTAACTTGGTCATGTATGTTGATGACATTCTTCTTCTACAGCCCAATTTCCTCTCAGTCCTCCAGGAGTGAAGGTTGGGGAAAGGAGGGTGGGACACAAGAATGAAGGTGAGATTATGGACAACATAGATGGAATGTTATGGCGAGTACATAACTTCTTAAAGTTACGTTGTCCTATCTCGCCTTCATTCTTCCTGGTTGGTACAGTGTCCCTAGCTTCTTCTTTCTTGGGTAGCTCTTGAGAAAAGTGGAACCAAATGAAGCCCTGTTCCAGGTGGCCACATCTAATTTGTAATGTGAGATGAAGGTATGAGGATTGACCCATGTGGCTGCAGCACAGATTGAGTCCAAAGGCAATCTGACCTGAAAGGTGTCTGAAGTCGACATAGATCTAGTTGAGTGGGCCCTAATCTTTCCTGGCAATTGTTTATGCTGAGAACAATATGCATAGGTTATTGTGTCAGTAAGCCATTTTGACAAAGTAACTTTAGATATCAGTGCACCTTTCTTGTTATCTGAGAAAGAGATGAATAACTGGTCGGATTTCCTGAATTCTTTCATTCTATGCAAGTAGAAACGCAAGTGCCTGTGAACGTCCAGTTGGTGTAGCTTATATTCTGGCTTGTTGCCATAATTCAGAAAGAAAACAGGCAGGTCAATGGACAGGTTCAAATTGGTCTCGGAACATACTTTTGGAAGGAATGAAGGATTTGTTCTAAGAGAGACTATCTTTGTGAAAAAGCAAATATGGAGGGTGAATGGACAGAGCTTGAAGTTCTGAAACCCTCCTAGCTGAAGTAATGGCTATCAAAAAGGCTGTTGCCCATGTTAGAAATTTCAGTTGGCAAGACAAAGTTGGTTTGTATGGCGAGAGAATCAGAGAAGATAGCACCAAATTGAGATCCCAAGGAAGTGGTGGTTCCCTTACTGGTGGTCCTAACAAAAACGTACCTTTCATGAAAGCTTTGTACAACCTGTGAGACATTATTTTTGATCCCATGTCTCCCATGTGGTACTTAGAAATGGCAGCTAATTGTACTCATATGGTAGATGCTGCTGTGCCTTGACTAAAGATTTCTGCTAAGAAGTCTAAGATTGTACTTACAGGGGCTGTAAAGGGGTCAATTTGATTATTGGAGGCCCAACAAGAAAACCTTTTCCATTTACTAGCATAAATCTTTCTAGTCGTTATCTTACGAGATGAAACTAGAATGTGTCTCACCGCTGGGGAAATGTCCGGAAGCCTGGCTAAGACTGGAAGTGGAGCAGCCAAGCTGTCAGCTTGAGGGTTTGAAGAGAGGGATGGAGCATTCCTGATTGATGCGTCAGATGATCTGGTACTGGATCCAGAATCCACGGCTCTTCTTGGAGATGGGGCCATAGGATGGACAGCCAGATTTGACGAGACCAGTACGAAGCAATGAGAATTAACATGCAACTCACCAATTTCCCTTTCTGTAGAACCTTGGGGATTAGTGGGAATGGGGGAAAAGCATAAAGAAGCCCCAGGGGCCAATCGTGACCAAGTGCAACCCTTGGTGACTTCCCCAGAGGGGGGATTAGGGCAAGGTAGCTGCTGCATTTGGTGTTCATGGGCATGGCAAAAAGGTTGCAGCAAGGCTGGCCCCACCTGTGAATGATTTAGTTCACAACTTCCTGCTTCAGGGACCGCTCGTGAGGCATTAGAATTGCTCTGCTTAATTTGTCTGCTATCACATTGGATTTTCCCAGAATATGCATTGCAATCAGAAAATGATGAGAAGAAATTGCCCATTGCCATACTCTTTGAGCCTCCTGACACAGGGGGTAGGATCTGGTTCTGCCTTGTTTGTTGGTATACCACACTACCAACATACTGTCCGCCTGTATTGCAATCATACCTGGTGAAAGAGCGCTCTGGAGTGCTTGCAATGCCAGAAGCACCGCTCTCATGTCTAGGATGTTGATGTGCAAGTGGTACTAGTGTTCTTGCCAAGTTCCCTGGATGGTCTTTCCCAGATAATGCCCCCCCACCCTATCTGGGAAGCATCCATGGTCACTGTAGCTACAGGTTGAGGGAGAGTGAATGGTCTGCCTAGGGTTACCTGCATGAATAGAAGCCACCAGCATAGGTCCTTCTTGCAGGAGTCTATGATGAAGATCTTGTGTGACATGGGTAACTCCTGCATGGACCACTGAGCAAAGAGTAGCCACTGCAGTACTCTCATATGTAGCCGTGCTATAGGTACAAATGTGATTGCAGCTGCCATTGTCCCTAGGACTTTTAGAACAACTTTGGCCTGTACCTTCCTTTTCAAGAGCAAGATGGACACTTGATAACGCAGTGTCTGTATTCTGTCATGAGGCAACTTTGCTACCATGTCTACTGTGTTTAAGTCTGCTCCTATGAATGCAATATGCTGTGATTTCAACAAGGAAGATTTTGTGAAATTTATGGTGATGCCCAGTTCTGAGCATAGATGAATGGTGGTGTCTATGGACTTGATTAATAGATGCTCGGTGGTGGCGGTCAAGAGCCAGTCATCTATGGAATCACCCGTAATCCTTGCCACCTCAGGTGAGCCATGACTACTGCCATGCATTTAGTAAACACTCTAGGGGTTGTAGTGAGACCAAAGGGCTGAGCTCTGAACTGGTAATGACTGGCTCCCAGCCGGAAGGGTAGATATCTCTTGGATCGCCTGTCCATTGTTATGTGGTAGCACGCATCCTGAAGATCGATTGAGGACATCCATTTGTCTTGTCCCAGAAAAGGGAGTATAGACTGCAATGTCACCATCCAGAACTTTGCTTTCTTCACTAACTTGTTCAGTCTGCTGTGATCCAAGAGGGGTCTCCAGTCCTCTGTTTTCTTTGGAACCAAAAAGAACCCTGAGTAAGTTCTGGATCCAATTTGGTCTGTGGGGAGTTTTTGGATGACTCTTTTTCTTAGCAACCTTTGTATTTCTAGGGTTGCCAGATCCCATTGAAAGGGTGGAATGTCTGTGACTGATCTTGATTGCAGGGGTGGATTGAAGAATGGTAAAATGCATCCCCTGGATTATTACCGACTGTACCCATTTGTCTTGAGTGATGTTTAGCCCGGCTTTGGGGTACAGTGATAGTCTGCCCCCAACTGCCTCCAGAGGTGTGCAGGCGGGCCTCCTTTCAGGAGTGCTGGAAGGGTCTGCTAGAGAACGTATCTCTTGTCACCCTGATTTTGCAGACCCCCCCTCTGTCGCGAGGTCGGCATCTTCCATTATTATTTCCCCCTCTGCCCCTGGGGGAAAAGTCACCACATGCATCTGGTGAAGCTCTTTGGGTTTTGTGGAACCACATTTTACTGCCCTTCTGGCCTTTGGGATAAGGCCTGGTAGGAACAGAAAAATTTACTCCCACGGTAGACAGAGTTTTACCTTCTTGTTCACACCTGGTCAGAGTCTCTAACTTTTAGCCCAAACAAGGATGAACCATCAAAAGGGGCATTTATAAAGGAAGACCTGAAGGGTTCAGCAAACTCACAAAGATACATCCAGGAATGTCTCCTCAGAACTATTCCTGTGCCTGCTGCCCTACTCACTCCATTGGCTGCGTAAGAGATAAGCCGCATAGAGGAGTTGACCATAGAACTCAAAGTTGCAAGCTGAGAGGTCACCTTGTCTGATGCCCCTGCAGCTGTAGAACCTTGTAGACTATCTCCTAACTCCTTCAGGAAATCCCTCTGGAGTCTGGTAAAATGAGATAAGCAGTTCAGCGACCACCACCATAGCATCTACTGGGACACCTTTGGATAGGAATTCCCTATTAGATGGAACAGTTATAAATTTGTTGGGCTTTCTTGTTACAGGTTCAACCTATTCTGGAGAGCCCTACACCTTTCAAATGACTATACCAAGGAGCTGATCAAAAGGCAGAGACACCCAAGAGGTGGAGGGTCGAGATCCAAATGCCTCCAGGTATACAGATTCATATTCAGAAGGGGTAAGGGAATTCCAGCTGCCTTTCTGCTTCAGGATCTCTAGGATGTCTGAAAAGGAGACATCCTCGGAGAGTGACTGTGGGGACCCTTCTGAGTCCTCTAAATCCATATCCAACATGACAGACTCCTCAGGGGAGTCTAGATGTTTCCTCTTACAGGTTCTCTTCTGAGGGACCTCCCCAGAAGGGTCCTCTGGGGAAGTTTCAGAAGAGAGTGACTCACCCAATGGGGCATCCTGGGGCATCGGTTCTCTATGCCTGGCGGGGAGGGATGGTACAGAGGCAGATGCCAGCACTTTTGGGGGAAGAGTGCCAGGATCCGAAGGTGGACCCATCAGGGGTGACAGCACATTCCTCATGATCTGAAAGGCACCACGATCTGGTCCCAAAGAAGCTCCCAGTTTTGATTTGTCAGGAGATGTGCCATGAGCCAAGGAGGTGGGCTCCGAGGCCGATGTGGGCACTGAGCTCACCTGCGCTGAAGCCCCAAGAGGTAGATTCAGATCTGACAAAGGAGCGACATGACTCTCCTCCCTGGACCTGATGGGGGATCGTTAGCTCCCAGACCCTTCGACAGAAGATGTCATTGAAGAGGTCAGAGCTGAAGTCAGGACTGAGAACCCCAGGGGAGGTCTAGAGCCCAACAATTCCACCAAAATCACTTCCAAGCACTCTGGCTCCAAAACCACTCGGGTTGGAGGAGGAACAGAAGAAGGGGCCATGACAGTCATCGGTTCCAATACCTTCTGGGCTGGACTCAAAGGATCTTGGCCAGTGCTGGAGTCCGAAGCAACCTCTTGACCACCTGCTCCATGTCATTATCTGACAGGCTCCTGGAGGAATGAGAGGAGTTGGTCGAGGATCTTAGACTACTAGCCACTGACTGTAAAAGAGATGTCTGAGGTACAGAGGAGACTGGCTCCAAGGCTGGGGACCGGCTCCATGTATGGCTCCTAAGTGGTTCTGATAAAACTGTTGGAACCATAGGAGTAGTCTCATCGAGTCTGAAAGCCTTCTGGTCCGAAGTCGTGTCCTTAGATGGCTTCATTTCTGGCTCAGACACAGGAGCTGAAGAAGCAGTTCTCTTAGTGAATTTGTCAGATCTTCAGATCTTAAGGAATGAGAAGATTTAGAGGCCTGACTTCCCTCTAATGCCTCAGTAAAATTACCTTTAATCAATCCCCTAACAATGAGTTTGTTCTTGTGTTCCTGCAGGACCCTGGAGCTAAAACCATGGCAAATAGAGCAGAAGTCCTGAAGATGTACCGCACCTAAGCAATACATACAATTGGTGTGTCCAGTTATCAACCTCTTTTGTGTATAGGAGTCACACTTTTTGATGCCTGATTGCTTCACTTCTTTCCCTTCCTTAGACATATTAGCAAAAAATCCATTACAACAAGAGCCACACAGTCCAGGAAAACAATCTGACAGGCAATAACAAAGGCTACTAAACTCTATTCAATTTTAAGAACAACGCCCAACCAGTAGGAAAAAACAGTAACTAATCAAAGGTTATACTGTTTTTTTTTTTTTTTTTGTAAACACACGGGGAGGAGAGGTCTCTAACTTAAGCGACAATCCCCTCTAGCCAGAGGAGACGTGTCTAACTAAAATGACGAAACCTCTATACGGGAAGGAAGTAGAAAACATGGGGGAAGCCCTCTAACTCAAACGGGCTGAAAACAAAATGAAAAGACAAACCCTCTAACTAAAATGGGTTCATACGGCGAAACTAAGGCATTAAGATGGGAAAGGGTTAATAGGCCTCACAAAGAATGACAGCCAGGCAAGATAAAGAACAACAAGCGCTAACTATAAAGTAGCACAAACTAATCCTAAAAGCTCTAGAAACTACTCTACAACAATATTTATATCAAAAACAGTAAACAACAGTATGATATAGCCAAAAAAGAATTTCACTTAGCCTGAGCCCAGTGAGAAACACTCAATCTAGTTTGTGGCAAATGAGATCTGGGGATTCTTCCCTAGGCATTATGGGATAGGGTATAGCCTTGAGCCAGTGGAAGCTCTCGAGCTTTAGTAATAGACCGAGTCAGAACCAATACTTGGTTCGGAACCCTACCAGCAAGAATAAAGGCGAGATGGGACAACATAACATCATCTGTTTTTGTATCAAAGGTTCTGCACACTCTTAACACAGTGCATACTATATGTGCTTTGCCCTGAAGGTTATTTCACTGAGGTCATTTGTATCCTTCACTGAAACATTCCTTTCTATTGAAACTGCACTTACTGAAACTTCATGTAAAATGTGAAATATAAATTGAACATATAGGTTTGCTTTAATATGGCTGCATTTCTATGCCTATACAAAAAAAAATATTGTATTTATGTAGGATTTATTCTGACAAAACCATATTTATGTGAACCTTCATTTTACCTGCACCATTGCAAATTCCTTGAGGTAGCATCTTTCTGTACTTAATAGAACAACTCTTTTGCTTTGTACACTGATCTTCAAGACATTAAATTATAACTACAGCCTCTTTATAAAGGTAAACCCCCAATACTAGAAAGCATATATGGACTTGTAAGCTCTCAAAACAATATTTTCCCTGGCATGCTCTCCATTTAAATCTGCTATAAGGGAAAGAGCCTTCTACAGACTAGGACAAGTTATGCAGAACCACTTGCCTAGTGAAATTAAAAAGCAGAAAACCATTACAGACTTTAAAGATACTCTTAAGGAACATCTCCTGGATGTGTTAATTTATACATATGCATTTTGCCAGTTTTACTGTGACTGTAGTGACTTACAGCTGATTGCATGTTGTATTTGTAGATGTTTGTTAAATGCTCTAATTATATAATTTATGATAAACTACTGAATGTTTGCTCCTAGAGTTTGAGTCTGGCTGAAAAGAGACAATAGACTATCCACCTACCTGGTTATCATATAGTAAATAAGTAAACAAACAAATAAATATATTTTATGCTAGCTAATGAGTCATCTTTAATCATTTAAAGACCATAATCCTGCCTTCTCAAAATAGTCTGTATGTAATTGTATACAGTGTTAATTTATTCTTTCAGTGAATGCCATATCATAACAACCAGCAATTCTTTTAGTTTAACATTTCATGACTTGTTCCAGCTTTCTTATTTGTTGAGGCCTATAAATACAAAATACTGCCTCATATTCTGCTTTAGGTCTGACAATTGTTTTAAAAATGTTAACAGAATTGCAGGGCATCTAGAAGAGGTTTTTCTAAAACAAATCTTTACTAGCCAGTTACCCTTATTACAATATTGACATTACATTCAAATTGCAATTATCTGTCCATTGTAATTGCCCAGATCTCTTACATAGACAAATTAAGACATAAGTTCACTATTAATGGAATACGTACCTTGATTATTATTCATACAAAACATAACACCTATATTCCATTTGGTGGTGAAAGTTATTACATTAGACATAACTCATTATTGTAAGGAGTTAAGATAATTTTGCAGTTATATCTCATCCTGAACAACAGTAATCATAGAGTCCACCTTAGCATCACCTTTTGATGCCTGTACATGTAAAGATAACATAAACATTAAGTAAAAAAGAACTGATCACCCCCCTCCACCGAACACCTCTTTTTTATTGCAGAAGGGTATAGGATTTTAATAGTTTACAGCTTCTCAGCTACCACTCATCTACTTTTGATTATATTCACTACATTTATTGCAGATGCAAAAGGACATGCTATCCATTCAAGAGTGACTAATGAGCATTTCATCACTACTCCAAGTTGGTGTAGAATGTCTTCTGTAACAGCCACATTGTGCATATTTAGTTATATATATCAGCATATGCTGATTTGTGCTTTATGCTTGCCTGTGTTTTAAGAAAAGTATGTCTGGTTCAATCAATGCTCCTGGGACTAGGTTTGATGTGGAGGGCACTGTACCTATGTAGGTTCCCGATCTGGGGTCTTCCACATACTAAGGTCCTCCACAGTGCTGCTATATTGTTTATCTGAACAAGAGTCGCCTGCTGACAGTTCCAGGGTTGAACCCAGCAGTATCACATACACTATACACTCTGAGTGTTATTCATATGTGGAGATGGGTGATGTGGGTTCTGTGTATACACAGTGACTCATGGGAGATATATCTGTACCAAAATACATCTGTAATGATCAGACTGTGCCTGATCATTACCCTGAAGAAGTCAGTGATAATCCACAGTGGCAATCTGATGCACATGACACTGCCAGTGGATATAATGTTGTGGACGTGGGTGACCTTGACAGCTATCAAATGCTCTGTTCTTTGGTCAGTGTTGATGATACTATTAAAGTGTCATTAAATGAACATGTTTTTGCTCAGGACGTTCAAGGCCATATATAATGCACAGAAGGCCATCAGATAGCTGTGCTGGGTCAATGTAAGTATGGACTTTAGCAGAGAGTGGGAGTTATACTACCCAGTTTATATACAACCACTTTCCTGTCATGCATGCATGAAGGTACATTGTATACTACTGGGGAAGAGCAAAAGATAAGTCCGAATAGTGGTAGAGTTTATGACATGGATGGATTACACCCAGAAGGATGTCCATCTGCTGAGGTTCTCAGTGTTGAAAGGAAAGTCCGATGAGGTAAAGAACTCTACACAGCAGGAATTTGGAATCTAAGAACTATGAACCAAAGAAACTGTGGTTAGGGATGAGATGACATGAACAAATATCATATCTTGGGGATTAGTGATCTAAAATGGACTAGAATGAGTCATTTTACATCAGATAAGCATCAGATAAGAACCTCTTTTCTACTGTGGTCAAGAAGTTTGTAGAAGAAATGAAGTAACCCTTAAAATTAAACAAAAGGATGTTAAAAATCAGTGTTCAGGATTATCTCAATCAGACTACAAGACAAACCATTCATCATTATAGTGATACACATTTATTCTTCAACTGCCGATGCTGAAGAGGAGTAAGTTGACCAGTTTTATGAGGATCTGCAGCAGCATTTGGAAACAACACCCCAAAATAGGTTACATTTATTGTAGGTGATCAAAATGCTAAAGATGGTAGTCAAGGTACAACTGGAATAGATATGGCTCTGGAGTACAAAAAGAAATAGGGCATAAAGTAATAGAATTCTGCCAAGATAGTTCACCAATGATACCAAACACTTTCTTCTACCACCAAGAGAGATGACTTTCCACATGGCTATCACTAGGTGGTAAATGGCGAAATTAAATTGATTATATGCATTACAGTCAGAGAAAAGAGTTCTATACAGTTAGAAAAAAAGAAAGTCTGCAACTATCTATGTTTCTGACAATTAGCTTTCTGTTGCAAGAATTAGAAATAAATTGAAGAAAACAAGAAAAAGCATCTAGGCCAGTGAGGTACAAGCTCAACAATGTTCCAAGTGAATTTGTAGTAGAGTTGAAGAATAAAAGTAATTGATTAAATCCAGTAGACAGAAGGTCATAATATTGTCCAGGCAGCAGCATTGAAAATATTCAAACTACAAAGAAGATTAAGAAGGCAAAGTGATTGACTGTGGAGGCTTTAGAAATTGCACTGAAAGGAAGGCAAACAAAAGGTAATGGAAAAAGGAAAGAAATATATCAAACAAAATACAGAGTTTCTGAGAATAGCAAAAAGAGATTGATTCAAAATGACTGGTGATATTAAGGGAAGCATCTGGTAAAAATCAGACATGATAAATGACTAAGATAGAAGAGACCTAACAGAAGCAGAAGATATTAAGACGTGGCAGAAATAAACAGAAGAATTATAAAAGAAGGACCCTAACACCACTGTTACATATTTAAACAATAATCCACAACTGTTCCTAGGTATATAAGGATTTTCCCATGGTTGGTGCGGTTTGATCACAAGGGTGAACTCCAAGTGATTATACAAAGACAACAGTGGGTAAATCCTGATATACCCACACACAGGAGTGGATTATTACTTTTATACAATGAGATTATTTAAGAAAGAAATGGTTTACCTTTCTTAAATAATGTCTTTGTATAACAGTACTTCAGTCTCCTGCCATGTTCTTCCTTAATTACTGGTGTACTGTGCATGCACATGGGGTTTGCATTCCCACGCTTAGGCAGTGCATCAGTTTAGTGCAGGAGAAACAATGGAGAAAAGAGAATCTCTGTTGCTGTTTTATTTTATTTTTTTGTTTGTTTGTTTGTTTTTTTGTTTTGTTTTTGTTTTGTTTGTTTTTTTTTAATGTCTAAAAAGTCAGAATTTTATGAGGGGCAGTGAAGAGACACAAGGAAAATTAGGTATGTTTCTGTTTTTTTTAATTTTGCAGAATATGCCTGATTTTGTCATATTTTACTGACCCCCAGCATACACCAAGAGAAAGTCTGGCTGCCCAATGGTACTTCAGCTGCTAGACTTTTTCTGTTGGCATATCCTCGATTTACAACAGGCACACCATTTGGGCTATCCAATCAGCATGCTTGGTTTTGAATAGCAATAAGCAGTCATTGTATAATATGGTATGTTCTCTGATCTAATGCCAGACTTCTGATAGACAATGAGGTTTAGTGGTCCCTACAAGACTTTACTAACAACAATGCCACAGTAAATGATGGAATTCCAGACGTATTGCTTAAAATCTGGCAAAATGTTGCTATTATAGTGCTACTTGGAATTTGCCAGCAAATTTGGAAAACATGACAACAGCCATTAGACTAGAAGAGGTGAATTTGTATTCCAGTTCCAAAAAAGGTAATGTTAAAGCGTGGTCAAATTGTTAAACAGATGTACTTGTTTCACATGCAAGCAAGATAACGCATAAGATCCTGCCAACTAAATTCCAGCAATACATGGACTAAGAACTGATAATTGTGCAAGATGGTTTTGCAAATAAATCAAACTGGCAACATCTACTGCATAATACAAAAGAAAAAGATCTCCAGAAAAATATTTACTTCTGCTTTACTGACATACCTCTCAACTGTACAGATTTTTGCAGAATGTCCAGATTTTTTGTCTCATATTTTGAACCATTTTTCATAATTTTGTAGTTTTTCTGTCACATCATTGGCAAATTATTGAACACTGAGGTCAGAAAATAATGACAGACATTTGAGTTTCAAACTTCATACCCTTCAGAAAATTCACAGCAATGCAAAACCTGTTAATCAACTTTCTCAACTTGTAAGAGCAATATTTAAAATTGTGCCTATTTTAGGGCTTTGCCCCCCCCCCCCATTATTTACGGCTTTGTCCAAATTTCTTGCCCTAAGGTGTTGAGAGGTATGTTAAAGATGTTGAGAAGTATGTTTACTGACTGCTCTGAACCCATGAGTATGTGGATCACAACAAATCGTGGCAAGTTCTTAGAGAAGTGGCAATAGTGAATCTCATTATTTGCTTTCCTAAGGAATTTGTATGCATAACAAGAAGCAACAATAAGAAATGAATATGGAATAACTAACTGGTTCAATGTCGGAGAAGGAGTACAAGACTGTATAATGTTATCCTACTTCATTTTTTGAATATAAAATGCAAAACGCTGGGTTAGATGAAACAAATGCTGGAGTCAAAACTGTCAGGTAAAATATTAACAACCTCGGACATAAAGATGATACCACTCAATGTCAAGAGTCTGTTAAGGAAGATGAAAGTAGAAAGTGCAAAATCTAACTTGTTGTTCAGTGTTAAGAAAACTAAAATTATGTCATCTAAGCCTATCAATTATTTTAAGTGGAGGCAATGATTTTATTTTGCTGGGCTCAAAGATCTCTGCAGAAGATGACTGCAGCCATAAAATTAAAAGATGCCTGCACATATCCGCTACTTATATATACACTAACTCAAGACTGATGTATCTCAGAGTAAGGGAGACCTTCCTACATACTGCAGTCTCGGTATTGGCATAAAAATAAAACCACTCTCACTTTTGTGACCACAACTATATCTGCAACAACCTTCTGTCTGACACCTGATCCGACAACACCCCAGATTAACCACATTGCAAATCAATGATCAGTTGATCAGATAAGAGAGGGGCCTGCAGTCTATTTAAATTAAGTAACTGCACCTTAACAAGTAAAAGTATACCCTGATGAGAATCTCTTTATCTGATTTCTTGAGAGTAAGTACAGTTGTGCATTTCTTAATTTCTTCAGGAAGGGGATTCCACCACAGAAGACTAAGAACAGAAAAACCTTTAGAAAAGCAGTAGAACACATGAAATGTGATTTACATATTGCAAAATGGCTATTTGATTTCATGGATTTAGCAACTCATTTTAAGTTTAGGGTGCTGTGAAGAGAACTGCAATGCTCCGTGTTTAACATTTTGAAAATTAAAATACAATGGAAGTAGTTTAACCCTTGAGAGAACTAGAAGCCAAATAGCATCACCAAGAGTGTGAGAGGCACACTGGTAAAGCAAATTTTAATGTGGGAAGGATTACATCTTCCCTAATCTATTTTGGGTATAGTCCATCTATGGTGTAGTAAGCAATCAGATAAGTCTGGATTTTGACAATGGCACACTAAAGGTGAAGGATGAGTGAGTTCATATGTAAAGCTATTTAATGGCACTCACTTTCTCACTATGATAGCCTTTATGACCTGAGCTGTAGCAAGACTGGTTGGAGCCCTGGGCAATGCCCTCAACTTGGTGTCCACATCAGTTTGAAGTTATGGACAAAAAAAGGGCCTATTGTCTAAGCAAAGATTCATAATGTATAATTATATACATAACCACTCTTTTCTGTATCAAACACCTTCACCACACTGTACCAAATAGTTATTGCAGATCTTTACTATAGATCACGGAATGTTTTTGAAGCTTAAAATGACAAAGGTAATCAATCTCAGCAAAGGATTATTATGTATTTACTTAACACCTCTTTGATAAACTGTGACAAATACCTTTGTTAAGCTTCTTGCTACAGTTCCTAACACACGAACATGGACTACCTGTCATTTAAACAGTCGCTCTCATGCTCATTGCTGTTTAAATGATTATCGATACTGCTTGTGGTAACCAATCAGCACCTCTTCCAGAGTGGCAAAAGGATCTGTAATGTCTTACTTCTGGGATACCTGCCCCCCTTGCTGTAGCATTGTTCATGGTTTTCTATGGTTCCATTATCCTTGAAGGTAAGTAAATGCTTGTGTTCCACACACCACAATTTTTCTTTTGTGAATATTTGCTTTAGGACTACATCTGTCAGCACTTGACTGAGTTGGTGGGGGTGGTTTAGCAGTTTGGAGGAGATAATGTCTGGAAGTTTATTACATGTCCTTAGTAACAGTTTATGAGCATAGCAGATCTGAGATTCTTTACTGAGGCTCACAGTAGATGTACTGTGATAGAGAAAAGAGGAGGGGATGAAGTGCAGCGATATGCTGTCCCTTTAATCACTGATTGTACGGAGGATTGTTGATAGCCAATAATGACCCAAAAGCTTATTTCTTTAAGATAACTGTTAACCCAGTGGAGCACAATGCTCTTAGTACCAGGCATTCAACGTTTACTGACAACTGTTGGATATTATACAGATTCAAAACATTTTATAAGATAAAGGAAGATAACTCTGTTTAGGTTACTCTTCTCCATGGTCCTAATTAGGTTACTTTATAGGGATATTAGGGCTCTTCAGTTAATATGTTGCTGATCCCTCAGATTTGATCTGTGAAGCTACAGCTTATTGCTTTGTGGGACTATTTCTCATTCTGAGCCCTTGTTTTGGTATGCTTATAACATTTAATGTCCTCCAGAGATGAGGATATGTGCCATGTTTGAAGGAAGTATATTTAACATTCAAACTCTCCTTCACTGTTATCTTCTCTTCCCCCTCACCTGTCTCATGCCTTCTTGAATGACTCAACAGATTTCCCTACACCACTCACTTAATCCATTCCAAAGATCCACAAACTGCTCTGTGCACTTTTTTTTTTAGATTCAGAGAGTAGTTGAGCCCTGTGATCTGCTGCTTTTGCCCCCTACTTTCCCCTCTATCTTTGTGTTCAGGATGACCCCTATACATCACTCTCCTTCTCTCTGACTTGATCCTGTGCACCAGTATCATGCTCCCTATTCCTCGGATTTCTAGTGAGAAGAGCTATAGCTCCCATTGTCTGTAACCATATCCTTTCCCCTTCATCCCACGGACCTTTCTTATGGCTTTCTTCTGGATTGCTTACAGTTGGCTGATATCTCTGTCTCTGTCACTCTCTCTCCATTGTGTGGCTCCAAGGACTACTTGTAGTACTCAAGGTGTGTCCTAGCTGGGGCATGGTACAGCACAATCAGTGCCTCTTTACTTATGGAGTCTATCTGCCTGATGACACACCTCTGCAATCTGCATGCTGCTACCACAGCTCTCTCACTCTGCACCTAGCAGCTCAGTTCTCATAGGATCAACACCCCAGATCCTTTTCCTACTCTTTTGCCATTAACCCTTTGTTCCTCTCCCCCATCTAATACTCCTCAACAAGGTTACAGTGACCAAGATTCAATGCTATAGCTTTCTTAAATAATGCTGTCTGGTATTCTGCGGCAGTTCTGATGTACAATGGGTTTAACATAGTGTTAAACCCATTAAAAAAGCAACAGAGATCTCCATGTTAAACTTTTAACATAGCGAAAGTCTGGGTGACCGACCGCACCCTGGTTGGACTGGCCAATCAGCGTTTGCATTAGTCTGCAGTGACAACTTAACTGTCACCTTTCTGTATACCTGGTCATCCTTTCCACCTCCTTCCTTAGACATTTCTTTCATCATCCCCAGCTTCAGCTACTTTTGTGTCATCATCAGAGGGGATGATCCTGTTGTCTGTTTCTTCAGTCTATACAGACCCACTGAAGAGTATTGAATCTAAAGCTTACTACCACTATGGTACTTAACTAGTCATTTCTTTATTTCTGTAACTACCCCTCTCACCAAAACCCTATCTGTCCTACCATTCAGCCCCACAGCAATCTAGACTTTCTCTATGACTTTGCCTGACACTGCTGTTAGCCACCATGTGTTATGACTCTCCCACTGGTACAACAGCACCACATTTGCTGATGCCTAGTCCCCAGATACTTCTACATTCACCAGGGATCTCCTGAAGATCCCTGTCAATGGAGCTGCCAGTAAATTAATTAGTTTCTTGAGGACCCTGGCAGGCAGCACATCTGATCTCTGTGCTTTTCCCGCCCTTAGTGCAGCTAGCTTCTTTATCATCATCATCCTCACTCTTCATCCTGTTGAAGGGAAGTAGTCATTCAGTACCTCATTTTATCGCTGTCATCCATGATCTTGCATGCACTTTGCTTGGCCTTGTATATCCTACTCTTCCTTCCTTCTTTCTGTTCCCTCATGAATCTTTCTTCCAAATTTCTTTCAGGCTGTGTTTTTGTTGCCCTCATATCCTTGCTACCTTTCAGCTTACCTGCTTCTAATTTTCCCCACCACCACCTCTCCCTTTCACTCCTTTTATGCCCTAACATTTGTCATAATCAGTAGTCTCAGCTTTCTGCAGCCACATTAATCTGATCCTCTTTTTTTCTTTTTACCTTTTCCTCAACCCTTGTCCTTGACCCAGTTCAATTACTTACTTAGCCTGTTCCACATCCCCTAATGCATCTTTGACAATTTCCTCACATAATCACTATCCAATTCTCTTAAAATCCTGCAGCATCTTTTTATCCTTGTAATCATCCCTTCTACTCCACTCTGAATCAGAGATTGGTATGGTTATAGTGATAGAAGAGGATAAAAAAGATAATGGCAGATTTGTGGTGCTAAGGGGCTACTGGTAAGGGAGGAGGATTACACTGGCATGTATTTATATTCCACCTAAAACTGCTAGAATGGAGCTTAAGAAAATTCTGGGAGAAATAATCAGTTTATAGCAAGGAATATTACTTATAGGTGGGGGCTGGAATTTGATTTGCAGCAGTGAAGATGTGTCTGAGGGGCCCAGATGGGAAAGGATAACAAAGGAGGGTAGATTTTTGAATAAATTTATGAGAATATTTGGCATGGAAGATGTGAATTCAATAATAGAAGTTCGGAGTGAATTTACATATTCCCTAAGATATAAAAACTGGGCTAGGCTAGACAGAATTTACATTTCACAGGAACATGTGCATTTAATTGAAGGTCTTGATACGCACCCAATAACCATTTCCAGTCATGTGCCAATAATAACTAAAATAATAACACAGGGTAATGAAATAAAAATGAGACATTGGCACTTTCCCACATATCTGCTGAAAAGAGAGAAATTGAAGGAGTGGGTAGTGGAGATTATTCAGGGGTTATTAGAGAATACAGAAATGTCTTCTAAAAATATAGCTAGGGAATGGGGTAAGATTAAAGTGGGGTTTAAAAACAGGGTAGAAATAAAAGAAAGAGAGATGTGGTTAAGATGCAAGAATAATTATTCAGAGGGCTTGACAAAGGCTAAAGTATTGCACAATAGGGGGAAATCTCACAGAACAAGAAGAGAACCGACTGCAGAATGCTAAGCGGAAAATAAGGGATTACCTTGTTAATTTACACAAGTTTAGAAAGATTTCTGTTAAGCAACTATTTTTTGATAATAACACCAGAACACAAAAACTTTTAGCACAAAGACTCAGGTGGTAGAAAGTAGAAAGGGCTGTCACCAAGCTTAGGTAGCCTATGCCATAAGACGGTAACAAGAGATCCTGTAGAGGTATTAGAAACATTTTGAAAATTTTATGAAAGTCTGTATAAAGCAGAGAAATATGGAAATCAAGAAAAGATACAATTGGGAATGTTTATTGAAGAATTAAATATGCCAAAGTTAGAGGTCGATAAGACTCAATTACTAACGGTTAGGATAGGAGGAGATGAGATAAAAATTGTGATGCATAATCAATCTAAAGGAAAGTCCCCAGGAATAGATGCCTGGAAGCTTGGAAGCTGTTAGGGAAAAAAAAACTAATACAAATCTGGAAGTTTTGTTTAACAGTATTTTAAGAGGAGAAGTACTGACATCCTGGAAGGAAGCAGTGATACCTGAAATATATAAACAGGGTAAAGATCCATCAGATCCGGCATCATATGGGCCTATTTCAATACTAAACCATGATTATAAATTGTTCATGGCTATAATGGTTAAAAAATGGCAAAAGTAATGCCAAAATTGATAGATATGGATCAGTATGGTTTTATGTAGGGGAGGCAAACATTTGACAACATTAACAGAACACTGATGATCCAGCGGGAAGCAGAATGTAAGACAATATCATTGTTATTGGTGGGCCTTGATGCAGACAAAGCATTTGACAGAGTAAGCTGGGAACTTTATGAGCAGGACAATGGAAGGATTTGCATGTCCTTGATTATGATGCTATATGAGGGATCGGAGGGGAAAATTAAAGTGGGTGGTGTCCTCTCTAATAATTTCTGCGTGAGCAGAGGAACCAGGCAGGGGTGTCCTCTTTCCTGTTTGTTATTTTCATTATATTTAAAACCATTGGCAAAGAAAATATGGGACTCAGAAATTCAAGGATATAATTGGTATGCTAGTCAAGAAAAGTCGGCTCTGTTTGCAGATGATATTATTTTATACATGACAAAACTAGAAAGAGACATTACAGTGTTGTACAGTGTTGTGGAACATTATGAGATAGTTTCAAATTTTATCGGGACAGAAAATTAATGAAGCTAAAACAAAGGCAATAGTGGTAAATTATGTACCCACATGTGAATTGGATCAGCAATATCCATATTTACGGGGACATGATAAAATGAAGTATTTATGAGTATGGATTACAATAAGTCTGGTGTGGTAGCTAAGAACATGTGAGAAGAGACTAAATAAAAGATAATAACAAAAACTGAAAAAAAATGAAACTTTGTTATATTGATATGGGTAGTAAGAGACAAGCAGTTAAATATTTTTAGTCAAATTAGTCTTATACACGTCAGGCATATTTTTATCAACCAGAGGAGAAACTGTTGTCAGGCATATTTTTATCAACCAGAGGAGAAACTGTGGATAGCAATTAATAAAGAGTTGAATGACTTTATCTGGGAGGGGAAGATGGCAAGAGTCATGTGGGATAAGCTGATTCTTCTAGTACAACAGGGTGGATTTGGATTACCCAATTTGAAGGGTATTTCAAAACTACACATTTAAGACTCCCATACATAGCGCAAGCAGAAAACTATAATTCAAAGTGGAAAGGGATGATGACAAAACAGGGGGGAAGCTCAAGAAACAAGGAGAGACTGGGATTTTGGATGATGCAGACCTTTAAGAATAACAATAATCATACAGAATATTTTATATATATATATATATATATATATATATATATATATATACTAGCAGAAAGTATCCTAAGAACTAAGCCAATATACTTTTTGTTATCCTGCTACCAATCGAAAACTACTAATTTGTTTCTATTTCTGTTGCATTGCATATCACCTCAGCACAACCTAGGTATCCTTGTAATGTCAACTGAACCTAATTAATCAGTATGTCTGTATTCTGCTTGACCCTTTTTAATTATTATTATAATTCTTTTAATTTGAAACAATTTATTACAGTCATATATTGTGTATGTGAATGGCTGTAACTGTTTAGAGCTATTTTACTACTGTTATTTTGCTTTGAACTTATTATTTTTTACTGTATAAAGTTTTCTGTGCTGGAGTTTCTCCCGGCCTCTACTGAAAATGGATTTTATTCCAGTTAGACTAGCCCGGTCAACAAATGTAAAATAAATAAATAAATAAACAATATGGGAATGGAGAAAGGAGATTCTGCAGATAGGGATATCTACAATTGGGGATATAGACAATAAGCAAGAGAGGGCTGGAATTTATTGGAGAAAACTAGCAAAGGAGACAAGGTATTGGGAGCAAATAACTAGAGACAGAAAGATGACAGAATGGGAAAATGCCAAGAATTTATTTGGACTGCAGGTTAGAAATTGCCTTCCCTATCAAGGACTGATATCAGACTATAGACAAAGAGAAAGAAATAGGAAGGTCCTAAATGAAAGACCAGCACTGGTAAAGTTTTTACTAGAATCTAGAACAGAAGCTGCCATTAAAAGAAATAATTGGTAGAATATATAAAAATATTGCATGATAACTGTAAGAATCGATCAGAGGATGTTTGGGAGGACTGGGTAAAGAGATTGGATAAGCAATTCACCAAGAAATAATGGGAGGATATATGTATGTCTCCCAAATATTTTGCAAAATCTAGAAAATTTTGGATTTTTGCTTGGAAATGTTTACATAGATATTTTTATACCCCAAGTAGACATCAAAGAGTTTTTCCACAGGTAGACAGCAAATGTTGGAGGTGTGATAAGAAAGAAAGAGGTAATTGGGAACATATTTGCTGGGAGTGCAGTGAGTTGTCAGACTTTAAGGATTCCCTGTGGGATGCACAGTCAGAGATGTTGGGTGGGCAGATTTGTGTGAAGAGGGAGATGTTTTTCTGATACAAAATACAAAATCAGAATTGCCTAGACATGATAAGGCCTTGCTGTGTTTAATTATGGCGGCTGCCAAAAAGCAATTACTAGAAAATGGAAATCAAAATCGAAACCAACTCTACTAGAAGTAATGAATATAGTAACAGAGATAAAACAATTGCAACTGAGAGCTTATATCGGAATTGTGGGAATGTCTGTGAATGTCTGTGAAAAGCCTGGCCTGGGATCCTGCTCTATTGTCCTTAGTGGTGAAATAATTGTTATCCTGGGGTGCCAGAGAATGTCTTGTTATTTTCCGCAGGAAGGGTGGAAGTAGAAGTACTGGAATTGTTTTACAGTTTCCAGATGCTGTAACAAACCTTAGCTAAAGTTCTATGTGTTTATTGTGACACATCAGTGCCAGACCCTGGCTCAGTTTCTAGTGAGGGGGTAAGGTGGGAACTATAGAGTCATGTGACCAGATGTGATGTCATTCTGTATCCAGCACTGAAATTGCATTTGAATACTAGTGAGAGATGTGAGGTGGGCACCCTGTTTTTGGACATGACAGGACACTCATCCACGTTCATCTTGCCTTGCTTTAGTAAGTAACTAGAGAACAGTAATTCTTCAGTCAATTAGAAAAATATAGTGAGAGTAGCTAAAGGTTGTTTTTTTCTGTATCTGTCTGAGTTTTTTCATTGGTGTTATTTTTTATATTTCCTGTGATATTCAGTATCTTCATTTTTTTATTATTTATTATTAAATATATCTAAACCTTTCATTGTGGTTGGTCTTTTAGAAGATATTTAACATTTGAGAGTGCTTGTATTTATTTAGTGGCACTGTGGCTCTTTGTTCCTGAAAGTCTTGTTGCTTAGTTAAACACTGCCATTTTTATAAGTGGCAGTAATCTACCTTGTAGTCTGGGTGGATGTGGCAGATCAGGTGAGTTGTGCCAGCCTTTCCCAGGTGTGTGTGTGTGTGTGTGTGTGTGTGTGTGTGTGTGTGTGTGTGTGTGTGTGTGTGTGTGTGTGTCAGCTACTTTGAACAGGGACACTGAGAGTACTGCTTTTATAGAGAGGATGATGGAGAACTTGGCTTGCAACACCCGGCTAAGGAGTCAGTTCTATAGTGGTCAGTGGGGAGTTTTATTTTGGGGCCTGGAGAGAAAGCCATGACTGGAGTGTACATTCCCTGTGTGCTCTTAAGGGAAATTGTACTTGGTGCAGACAGCTGCATCTGAAAATACTGTGTGTGTCTATTTTTCTCACAGTGAACATTCCCCACCAGTGTCAGTGGTGAGTATTGAATTAAGTTCTTTACTTTGTCTTTGGTAATAACAGGTATCCACATTCCATTAATAAAGAAATTATTACAGAATCAAATATTGTGAAATATCTAGGGATATTAGTTTACCAGCATAGTCTGACTGGGCAGGAAATCTACTTTTAGCATAGGGCCAGGAAGAAAAGCTGCACTAATGCATACAAAACATATCAGAACAGCAGATACAATAATGTAAATGATGAGAAGATGTGATGACACTATTATAGTGTAAATACAAAGTAATTCTTAAGTAGAAGGAAAACACAGAAAGAAGACAATGTTTAATACATTATAAAACTTATAGTAGCCAGAACGGTATACATAAAGATAACAATGAGAAAAAATAGCAATGATACAATGATAATTAGTCCTAGGATGAGTGAAATTGAAGCATTACAGAAATTAAGTATTCAAAGAAGATCAGTTTAAATTTGAAGCTCATATATACTGGCTGTCTTTAGATGTTTATACATAATTATGAGACCTATTGCTTATTTAGTATTAGAAAAGGAAAAGTATTTAACCCCACTGCAAATTACTGTTCCACCCACACATAAAGTATTGTGGACAAATTTGTATGTGTAATTCAGCTTCTCTTTTACAAAAAGACTCAAATTATTAATCCATGTCTTCAAGCTGGTGACACATCCCCATGCAAAGGTTTTATACTCTATAACCTGTAAACCTATATAATGTTCTCTGTAGTTGCAAAACATTGACATAAGATAAAAAAATGGGGATTCCACGTTTTATGAGAAAGACTTTATTGCTTTGACTCAGTAAAAAGTAGCTTAGGGACATAAATGAATCCTCATTCTCCTCACTTGATACGTCCATACTGATCCATCAGCATCACCAATTCCTTTGTTTTAACCTGTAAGCAACTTTCCCTAGTTTATAATCCTGCCTGCTCACTCATCCATTCATGTGCTGGTGTTCCTCTTCCTTTCTACCCTCACATTTAGTGTCTTTCTTTATATATTTTATTTATTTTATATTTGATAACTGTGTTAATTAAATAGTCCCAACCCAGGCCACTGACAAAGACACCACAGCATGCATTAAACACAATAGTTGGGATATTAGGTTTGTGACAAAGGCAAACAAATAATTAATTGTGTCTGGAAATTGTACAGAGGAATAAACATGCAGGAAACAAACATGTTGAGAGATTATAAAGCACTGTATATAAGATTTAACAAATCCATTAGGGTAGAAGTACCCTTGCTTCCCTGACTTTCATGAACAATCTGTATCTCCTTCACTTGCTTGTCACTTGGCCAAGTTTCTCTTATGAGTAGCCTTTATAAAATCCATAAAAAGCACATTCAAAGTCAACTGAATGTCACTGCTTTAACAATCATAGTTAATTTACCACTATGAAGCACTAATTTCACTATCTCGGAATAATCGTGCTTCTGTCTGCCCTACTGTAGTGATAAGTCTGGTATACATGCATTTGAGTGAACCACAGATGTCCGAACGTGAACATGTCGAAAGCAGAATCCAAAGATCACATTGTTAAGCCACGTCTGTATTTAGATATATTATAAATATTGCATATACTGTGACATTGCAGTTTGCTTATTGCAGTTCATTGTGCTTATTGTAATTACTTTTCTACCTGTTGTAATTTATTGTACCTCATTGCCCTCATGGCCTGGGTCTTGTCTGAAAAGGGTCTTTGGCCTAGAGCACCTATCCAGTTAACAAATGCATAAATAAAGAAATATCAGTAATTTCCATCTTCTTTTCAAGCATTACTACATGCAGCTTCCAAATCTTTTTACTCGTACTCCTTAAACTGCAGAGTGCTACAACTCTGCTATGCTTCGTCACTTTTCTGTATTCCTCTCCTATGCTCTGTCTTTCTGCTATGCTTCGTCACTTTTGTGTATTCCTCTCCTATGCTCTGTCTTTCTGCTATGCTTCGTCACTTTTGTGTATTCCTCTCCTATGCTCTGTCTTTCTGCTATGCCTCATCACTTTTGTGTATTCCTCTCCTATGTTCTGTCTTTCTGCTATGCTTCATCACTTTTGTGTATTCCTCTCCTATGCTCTGTCTTTCTGCTATGCTTCATCACTTTTGTGTATTCCTCTCCTATGCTCTGTCTTTCTGCTATGCTTCGTCACTTTTGTGTATTCCTCTCCTATGCTCTGTCTTTCTGCTATGCTTCGTCACTTTTGTGTATTCCTCTCCTATGCTCTGTCTTTCTGCTATGCTTCATCACTTTTGTGTATTCCTCTCCTATGCTCTGTCTATCTGCTATGCTTTGTCACTTTTGTGTATTCCTCTCCTATGCTCTGTCTTTCTGCTATGCTTCATCACTTTTGTGTATTCCTCTCCTATGCTCTGTCTTTCTGCTATGCTTCGTCACTTTTGTGTATTCCTCTCCTATGCTCTGTCTTTCTGCTATGCTTCATCACTTTTGTGTATTCCTCTCCTATGCAATGTCTTTCTGCTATGCTTTGTCACTTTTGTGTATTCCTCTCCTATGCTCTGTCTTTCTGCTATGCTTCATCACTTTTGTGTATTCCTCTCCTATGCTCTGTCTTTCCGCTATGCTTCATTACTTTTGTGTATTCCTCTCCTATGCTCTGTCTTCATTTTTCCTTCTGACTGTTATCCAAATAACTATCTATTATTTCTACATCTGTGACACCTGTCCCCCTTTCATGTTAGTTTAAATGTATAATTAATGAGATGTGTCTTTGCAGGTCAGTTCTGCATACCAATGTGTCTTCTGGGGTAGGTATTTATTTATGCATATATGTTTTGTGGTTTACTTATTTATACATACATATGTTTGTTAACTGGGTGACTACATGGGTCCAAACACCCTTTTTAGGTATGACCTGCACCAGTAAGGCAAAAAAAAATGTTTTGACAGTATGAAAACAAATATTTATAAAACAGAATATAAATAAACCAGACAACAAATTTTACAGTGAAGTCACATGTAATTGTGGAATCATAGCTATGTGCACTAGATATCCATGACAAATTCACGAAGCATGAGAAACAGTAGATATGAGGGTAAGTTACCACAGGACAGGAAAGTAATGAGGTTAATAATAAGATGAAGAAAAGAGGAGAGAGGAAGAACAGTAGAAAGACTGTGAGAAGACTGGAATGTTATGTCGAAAAGTAGAGTGTTTAGTAGCAGGGTAGTACAATGGCAAAGAGAGTGACGTGCTTATAAATTGCAAGTGTGAAGTATGATTATGTTCTAAAATAAAATGGGAAAGGTGATAAAACCTGAGCTGCAGAGTAAGCAGGCTAAAGAAAGTGGTTATTGATTATCAAAGCAATAGTATGGATAGCTATTTGAAGTGTGCTTCTTCAGGGACTTTATAAAGTCCAAGAAATGGGATTTAATCTGATATTTTAATGACAAGATACCAGAGTCACATCAGTCACTGTTTTATGATGCATTTGTTTAGGTGTACAGCTGTGTGAATGTGTCCTTCACTGATTGTGATACTCACTTGCCATTACCAACGACAGCATAACAGACTAATGAAGAATTTATGGCAGGAGGCACCACAGTGGAGCAGCACAACATATAAGTAATACAGTAAGGGAGTGGCCACATATCGGCTAGTATGGTACCCCACTAAACCAGATGGCACCAGAGGCATAAGTCAGAATGCAGTAGACCAAGCACTGCATAGTAATAACATGCAACACATTGCAATCATCTAATGCCTCATGTCCAGTCACTGGACATTGCACTGCATGCAATGTTGGGGTGGGGGATACTGAGGTTTGTGGTCATGCTTTTGGTACTAACTACAGACGACCAACTGATGCCAGTGCTGCCTTTTGCCATTGAGGTACTGCTGCCCTTCAGGTCCTGTAAGTGGGACTCCACAGAACGTTGTCTGGTTTGGGCAGATGAGATGAGAATTGGGTTTATGACTCAGATTTGTTCGGATGCAAACCCCTCAATAACTCTTAAGAGGTTGTACTAGACTTATGCTTCCATGCATCTGATAACTGAATCCCACTGTTCTCAAAATATAAAGGCAACACACTAAATTTATATGTGATTTTAATTTACCATTACACTTGCTGTGATTTTCAGGTCTTACAATTCTACAGCATTACCCCATTCTCTTGCCACTCGTATTCCTGAGTTTCAGGAATTCTTTGATTTTGCTGCAGACTTTTCCTGTGCTTTGGTATTGTTTAGTATTGAGTGAGGAATGACAACCTTACAACAATCTTAAAAAAATTGAGTGGACTACATATTGAGTGGACTATGAAAACTTTTATGCTATGTTACTACAACCTTTGGAGTAATTAGTAGTGGGGTATAATAGAGGCACACTCAGACCTCTCTGGTTGCTAAGGTCATATAACAAACAGTGTTCATGTGTGACGTACACATGATTTATAACACTGTCAATGCAAATTCTTACCTACTGCACTAAGGTAGTGTATGTTGGCTTTGCTTACATTATACTTACTTGAATGAATAAAAAAGTGAATCACCATGATGTTAGGTAGATAAAGGATTCACAGAGATGTGCTGCATGCCAAAACAAGGCTTGCCCCTCAGATGGGCAGTATAAAGCATACATGAACATCCAAAAGGTAACACAGTGTGCCTCTCAGCAACTAGCTGTGTGCTCATGTAGAAAGCAGATCCAAGCTAAAAAGCAGTAAGAAAACCACAGTGGAGCAACACAACATATAAGTGGTACAGTAAGGGAGTGGCCACATATCAGCTAGTATGGTACCCCACTAGACCAGATGGCACCAGAAGCATGAGTCAGCATGCAGGAGACAAAGCACTGCATAGTATTAACATGCAACACATTGCAATCATCTAATGTCTCATGTCCAGTCACTGGGAAAGCAAAGTATAGGACAGTGGGAAATGAGGGGCACATAGCAAGCAGAGGTAAAGTCATATGGGAAGCGTAAAGGAAAAGCAGGTGGGGAAAGGAAGGACACATTTTTTGTGAGGTTAGGTACCCCATCTGATATAGAAAGAGAGAAAGGATGATGAGAAGGGTGATAGGTAAAACAGGGGGATGAAATGTGGAAAAGGATGGTCAGTGTGGACAAACAAACAAACAAACAAACAGAAAACTGTACAGAAAAAGCAGTAGATGTGCACACAAAAGAAATGGGAAACATGGGCTGAATAGAGACAAACAGGATAGAAAAATGGCAATGGAGAGGTATGGACAATGTACAAGTGCTGAGTTGTGGCACAATAGGCTAGGGGTACTCTTAGGTAGAGAGAGTTTGGAGAGTGGGCAGAATACTGTCAGTTGACCAACCCAGAGGATACCAACTGGATCCATCAAATGGCTGAGACTGGTCAGGATGGCTGGAGGCAGGGGTCATATCCTCCTTTGGTAGGTGATGGCAGGGTCTTTCTGGTCAAATTCATCATAAATACGCTTCATATGGGGCAGCTATCCAGTAAGCCATTGCACTGTAAACTGCCTCTTACACCACCTATCACAATGATGGCTGGGCCACAGCAGATGATTCAGCTAGGTTACTTGCCTAGAAGTGATTGGATTCTCCCCCCATCAAAACACCCCCAGCCATTTTCACCTACTACAGCCAGAGGTGGGTCAATGGTCAGGAGGAGCAACTGTTGTGTCCATTGTTCTTTACCATCATCATGACCTGCAGCAGGGAAATCCAGCATAAAAGGTGATATAACTGAGGATATTCTACAAATGGTGTAATTAATATAATATATGTCAGCAGGTAATGCATAAACCGAACCTCCTGTGCTGAAAATATCAGCTGCCTCTTGCAGGAGGGAACATGGTTGGCTCATACTGAAAAGCAAAAGGTACAAACCAGTCTTCACAAACAGGCGTGCTTGAAATAGAGTCAAAACTGCACTCCCACATGCAGATGCATGAAAGTAGAAATATGGAAATATGCTAATAGCCTCAGAGCTAAGCCACAGTCCCCAATCAACCTGCAAGAGAGAAAAATGCTAGAAATGTGCTCACAGTCTCACAGGACAGCAGAAGCTTGACATACTGTGTGCAATCACACAACTGAACAGCTACACATTACCCACAATATGTAGCATTGCCATGACATATAGACAAACAACAGCCATACAATAGATACAGTTCCCACACAGCAGCCTTCTTGGTATGTCCTGGCATTTGTAAGAGGAAGTAGTCTGTTTTAGGAACACGTCTTTTATTGATGAAAAAGTTTAAAATCATAATTTGAAAAATAGTAGCAATGCCAGATGATTAATATTTGATTTTGGGCATTCCTGCCTAAACTCTATTTCCCACTGCCAAAGATCATCAGGGTGTTGGCACTACATGTCATCATACCAGTTAATAAATTGTCACTGACTAGACAGTCACCTTCCTAAAAGAAGCCATACAGGTTCCCAGCAGCTGCTCATGAACAAGTTGTGTAGGAAAAAGAACATGAGTTTGTTTACTTTAGCAGACCAGGCAGGTGCTAACAAAAATGATAGCCCATGTTTCATGCTGGAAATGTGATTTCAGAATTGTGATGAGCATAGCCTAGCACCTCTTTGAAATGAAATGTACACACACACAAACACACACACACACACACACACACACACACACACACACACACACACACACACACACACACACACACACACACACACACACACACACACACACACACACACACACACACACACAGTCAGTATGCACAAGCCCTTGATAATAGGATATTGTCAGCGTGAGGTGGAAGTTAGCAGTGTGTCATGTCACACATGCACTTCAAAAAAATATAATGATACATAGATGTATACAGAACCTATACTCATTTGAGTCCATAGAGCACAAACTCCTATATATGTGCAGCTTAATGGATGTGCAGTCATTTTAAATGCCAAATTATGCACTTAGAAAGGAGCAGCACTAACACCAATACAGCAGGTTGAAGCAAGTTTCTTGTAGTAGAGAAGCAGAGTTTAAAGAAGGCTCAATATTGCAATACTGTGGTAAAGGTGTATTTCTCAAGTGCATTGTATAACTCAGCCCTTTTCTTGGAATAGGGCATAGGCACATAGAATAATCTGTGCTATGGCTTTCTGCAACTTGTACCATCATAATATATGTAGTGACATATCTGCACTGTAGCTGTGGAAAGGCAGCCCATTATTAAGATGACCTATCCCTATACTATCCCATATGCCCTTACACAGACATGTTGTCTGAGTATACTGTGGGAACATCTGTAGTGGGCCTTCCCATGTGTAACCCCCAAGACTGTCACTTTTGACCCTATAGATGTCCCTTCCTCATGCTGTCTGTAAGACCAGCCTTTCACCTGTATTTTCCTGTCGGCCTCTGTGGCAGCCACATTAGCTGTTCACTTGCACATCTTCATCTCTACAACTGGTCTGGGATATCACTGAAGAGCCCACTGTCCATAAAATAGCATATCACTAGCATCTGCTGTGTCCTTATTTCTGTCCAGACTTTTAATGTTGTGTATACCAAAGACAGGCCACAGTTTGTAATTGGTAGCCTACTGGTGTGTAGCTTGTTCTCATGTTCCACAGGTGCCATCATGTTCTCAAAAGGAGGTGGACACCAGAGGTTGGATAACTTCAGGTGAGCCTAGAATGTATCCAGCTACAGCCAGTTAGGACTTGTAGACTCTCCATTCTGGAGAGAGGGAGTACTCACCATCTGCTACAGAACCACATCTGTGAGACACTAGTCCACATTAGCAATGCTGTTGGTAGAAATAAACACACAATACAGCTATGTTGGAAATGTGTCACTGACCATATCAGGCAGGCCTGTATGAAGCCTATTTGAGAAGGAATTCAAAGGCACAAGAATCATTCCTGGAAGGCTTCCAAATGGCTGTACACTAATCAACAGTTTAACTTCAGCTCTCCCAGTGTGAAAAAAAAAAACTGAGATATAAGGGCTAATAATTCTGATAGTTTTAGTAAAATTCAATTACTGGGTATTAAGTACACTGTCTGGAGGCCAGCAAAGAAGAAACTTAGAGAGCAGAAAGAAAATCAACTAGAAAAGGTGAAGAGAAAACACTGATTGTAAAGAATCATGCAATTGTTCAACAGAGAGCAGTTCAAGCTCCACCTTCACTACATGAGATGGTTTCCAGTCATTTACAGGAAAATAAATCCAATGAGCTCATATGTGATTAAAATAAATCAAACATTGAAAGTATATCAACTTAAATAACAAAAGGCTGGAAAAAATGGAAAAAGCTTTAAACAGCTATTTAGATGGACTGATAAAACTGCAAAAATCAGAAGTCAAAATGAAGAAAAGGCTTGGTGAGTATGAGACTTCTCAAGAAGAGATGTTTCAAAAAATGGTAGAGTTAGATGACAGAGCACACAGATAAAACATATGATATTCTGCTATACCAGAGAAACTGGAAGAAACAGACCATATGAATTTTATGAAAGCAGAAATAAGCAACTGGACTGATATTCCACATCAATATTGTGTGTATGCTCCAAACCTGGTCATGAGAAAGCAGCCAAGACCTATATTAGTAAAGATGCAATCAATCTAACAGAAATAGTTGATCCTGACAAACTGTGATAGAAGGGCAAAGTATTAAAAATATGAGACAATAGAGTATTTATGAAAATTGATTATTCACTGTACACCATGCAGAAGAGAAGCAAATTTATCTCAGCAATCAGGGAGCATTGAGAGGCAGGTGTAAGATTCAAGCTGCTGTATCCAACTGTCTTCAGAATATTTTGTTCCTGGAAGATCAAAGTAATTTTGATAAACAACAGGCTAAGGAGGAAATACAAACGTATGTATATCAAAAATGAACCACCAAACAGAAGAGGACACTGCTTCTCATTCTTCTGATAATACAGCTCATAGTGAGACTTTGCCAGTGGAACCTTTTCCAATGTTCCAAAGGAAAATAAGTGAGAGAGAGAAAAAAGCACAGGAGTTGACTAGAAGAATCAGGAATACCTTGGAAATGGACGAGAGAATAGGGTGCGGAGATGGAGATGAACATGAAGACAAGCAACACTGAAATTAATGAATACTCTTGAGACTATAAAGCATCAATCACATTTGTGAAGTATAGTTTTAGAAGAAAAAAGTGGCAGAGAACAATTTAACTTTTGTTGAGTTTGTTAAAATTGTGGGGTGACTGAAAGGCATATACCCAACTTCATGTCAGTAATGTTTGGAAGGATTGTAAAAAAATAGAGTAATGGTAAGTAAAAAATTGTTGTTCTTAACAGTATTTTTATAAAACATTTCATGATATAAATTACATGTTATATAGTAAAGCATTTTCAGTGATTGTTGTATGCGATACAGATACTAAAATAAACAAGCACTTTTCTTTTTTAGTTTTAAGAAATGTAGGCATTGAAATGTAAAAAAGAGAAGAAAGGATGAACAAAAGCATGTTCAAGTTAATATGCTGTAAACTTGGGCTGTTGGGATGGGGTATAAAAGTGTACTGATTATAATATATGTAGAGTTGAGATGTTTTCTCTTACTTTTGATTAGGTGAATGTCTGGATGGATTAATGCCTTTGGCTTAATAAAATAACAAGTTTCTTGTGTAAGCCATGAGTGCTGTAAAAATAAGACAACACTGAGAATGGAATTAAATGTTTTCCTTTTGCAAATAAATGTTCAGTGTGAGCTGAGAAATCTGCTGCTGACCACAGGTCCAGACAATAAATCCTGAGAGCTCTGGACATTGTTTGCTGAGAGAAATGTAAAATTAAAAGGCACAATGGCAAGCAGATTAGTAGAAAATAAAGTTTGAAATCATTGGAAGTGAATAAAAACAGAGATTTTCTTGGTACCCAAATTCCTTTACTAGAATAGTATATAACTAAGCTTTACTTAAATATAGCCAGTGCACATTTTCTTAAGGCTAAAAGTTAATGTTTTCTAAAAGCATAAAAATTATTTTTAATATATGGATTAGGAATAAAGATAAAACAAAATCAGTCAGCAAGTCGTGCAAATAGGAGCACAGGCTGTAACATGTGTTTTAGCATGGATAACCTTAATTTTAGTTTAGGTAATGCCTTTGGGTACAGCTGTCAGTTTGATAAAATTGATCCCATCAACAGTGTTTCTTTTTGTTTGGTTTTCATTAAACAAAAAGTCTTGTAAAATGTGACACAGATTTAAATGGAGATGACACAAAACAACTGTATAAAGGATCAATCTGCTGAACATTAGTGGGTGCATATAACACAAAACCTGGAAAGAGGCATTTATAAAAAGCTGACATATATAATAGGTGGTTATAATAACGTCTTATCATAATGGCTACACTGTATATATTATTTTGGAATGTGAATGTCCTCACAGGTATAGACAAAAGGGTAGGAGTATATAATTATATTAAGAAATACAGATAACAAATAGCAATGTGAAAGGAGATGCAGTTGGAAAGAAGTAAGCATGCAAATTTGATAAATAATTTCAGGATGGATATTCAGCATAATATCAGGGACAAATGAAAAGGGGAGTATTTATACTAATTTCTAGAGGAGCTCCAATAGTAATAGGAGAGGGAAAAAAGAAAATAATGATAGATTTGTGGTAGTAAGGGGCTACAAGCAAGGGAGGAGTATTATGCTGGCATGCATTTATATTCCACCTATAATTGCTATTATGGACCTTAAGAAAATTTTGGGAGAAGTTATCAAGTTTCAGCTAGTAATATTACTTATAGATGGAGACTGCAACTTGATTTTCAACAGTAAGGATAGGGAAAATATAACAAAAGAGAGTAGATTTCTGAAGAAGTTTATGAAAATATTTGATATGGAAGATGTGAATTCAGTAATAGGAACTCAAAGATAATTTCTATATTATTTCATGAGGTACAATAACTGGGTTAGAGTGGATAGAAATTATATTAATTAATTGAAATCTTCAACACACATCTAATAACTATCTCAGATCATGAGCCAATAACAACTAAGATAAAAATACAGGGCAATTAACCAAAAATGAGACATTGGCAGTTCCCCACCTATCTGTTTAAAAGAAAGGAATTTAAGGAATGCATAGTGAAAATTATTTGAGGGCTATTAGAGAAGACAGGCATTTCCTCAGAAGTTATAGCTAGTGAATGGGATAAAATAAAAATTGGAGTTTAAAAATATAGTAGAAATAAAAGAAAATGAGATATGGTTAAGAAGTAACAAGAATTATTTAGAGGGGCTGACAAAAGTTAAAATATTTCAGGATAAGGAGAATCACAGAGAGCAAAGGTGGATCTACTGCAAAGTGCTAAAGAGAAAATAAAAGAATATCTGGATAATATGCATGAATTAAGAAAGGTTGCAGTTAAGCAACTGTGTTTTGATAACTCCAGAGCACAAAAACTATTAGCACAATGACTTAGGCAATAGAAAGTAGAAATGGCTATTGCCAAAGTTTGGGAGCCTATAACAAGAAAAATAGCCAAAGATCCTGTACAGGTATTACTGATATTTCAGAAATGTTGTGAAATTTTGTATAAAACAGAAAAATGTAGAAATGAAGACAGAGCACAAATGGAGATATTTATGACAGACCTCAGCATGTCACGATTAGAGGTAGAGGAGAATCAACAATTAACAGTTAAGATGGGAGGAAATGAGATAAAACCAGCGAGTATAATCAATCTGCAGGAACGGCTCCAGGAATAGATGGACAATTAACAGTTAAGATGGGAGGAAATGAGATAAAACCAGCGAGTATAATCAATCTGCAGGAACGGCTCCAGGAATAGATGGACAATTAACAGTTAAGACGGGAGGAAATGAGATAAAACCAGCGAGTATAATCAATCTGCAGGAACGGCTCCAGGAATAGATGGACAATTAACAGTTAAGACGGGAGGAAATGAGATAAAACCAGCGAGTATAATCAATCTGCAGGAACGGCTCCAGGAATAGATGGACAATTAACAGTTAAGATAGGAGGAAATGAGATAAAACCAGCGAGTATAATCAATCTGCAGGAACGGCTCCAGGAATATTCCTGTGCAAGTTTGGAAGTTGGGAGTAAATAAAGTGCTAAATATCTGGGCAGTTTTGTTTAACAGTATTTTAAAAGGAGGGGGAAGCACCAACATCCTATAAAAAAGCTGTGGTGGCTATAATACCTAAAGACAGTAAGAACCCATCAGACCTAGCTTCATATATGTCCATTTCAATTTTAAACCATGATTATAAAGTGTTTATGTCTATACTAGCTAAGGGAATGGCAAAGATATTGTCAAAATTGATAGATCTGGATCACTGTGTTTTCGTGGAGGGAAGACAAACATTTGACAACATTTAAAAAACAATGATGAACCAAAGGAAGGCAGAATATGAAAAAATATTTTAAATATGTTGGTGGGTCTTGATGCAGAGAAAGTATTCAGCAGAGTATCTGGGATTTTATGAGTGGGTCAATAAAAGCATTTGGATTTCCTGATACAATAATATGGTTAATTAGGAGGATATATGAGAGATCAGGAGCAAAACTTAAAGTGAAAGGACTTCTAAGTTGTGTCTGAACAGAAGAACTAATCAAGAGTGTCCTCTTTCCCTTTGTATTTGCTTTATATTTAGAGCCATTGGCAAATAAAACAATGGCCTCAGAAATTCAAGGATATATCTGGTATGGTAATCAAGAAGACTTGGCTTTATTTGCCAACGATATAATTTTGTACCCGATAAAACCAGAAAAGGACATCTCAGTGTTATGGAACATTCTGAGACAGTTTCAGGTCTTTTCATGATATAAAATTAATTAAGATAAAATGAAGGCTATAGCTGTAAACTATGTATCCACACATGACTTTGTTCAGCAACACCCATGTTTATGGGGACACAACAAAATGAAATATTTAGAAGTATGGATTAAAAAGGATTTTGTTATGGCAGTTAAGGACGCATGGCAGGAGACAAACAAAAGATAATACAAAAACTAAGAAACTGGAAGCTTTTCTTTTTAAATATGGATAGCAATATAGAAGCAGTGAAAATGTTTTTAATCCGTTTAGTTTTATGTACAGGTCAGGCATATTTTTATCAACCAGAAAAGAAGTTGTAGACAGCAATTAGTAAAGAGTTGAAGGATTTTATCTGCGAGTGTAAAAGGGCAAGGGTCAAGTGGGATAAGTTGATCCTTCCAGCAGGACACGATGGTCAAGGATTACCTGATTTGAAGGAATATTTTAGAGCTACACAGTTAAGACTCATATACATACCATCAGCAGAAAGCTATAATTCAAAGTAGAAAGGGATGATGATGATGATGAAGCAGGAGGAAATTCAGGAAATAAGGATGAGGATATATTTATAAAGTAGGAGAAAGTATTCTAAGAGCTAAGCCAACATGATAATGGAGAAAAGAGAGTTTGCCAATAGGCATAACTGCAATTAGGGGTACACAGAATAGGCAAGGGAGGGTTGGAATTTACTGGAGAAAAATGGCAGAGGAACCAAGGTACTGGGGGCAAATAATTAGAGAGGGAAAAGTCACAAAATGAGAAGAGACAAAAAAGATATTTGGACTGCAGTCTAGAGGCTGCTTTCTCTATCAGGAACTGATATCATAGTATACGCAAAGAGAAAAGGACAGGGGAATCCTTAGTGAAAGAACTGCTCTAGTGCTGTTTTCAGCTGAATATAGAACAGAAGTTGCTGTTAAAACAGGGAGAATTAGTAGGTCATATAAAATATTGCACGACTATAAGAATCAATCAGAAGAGGTTAGAAAAGACTGGAAGAGTGAGCGGATAAGCAGTTCACAAGGAAACAATGCAAGGGCATATGTGTGGCTTCCAAATATGCAACATAATCTAAAAGATTTAATATTTTTTCTTGGAAGTATTTGCGTAGGTATTTTTATACCCTAAACAGACTCCAAAGAGTTTTTTCTCAGGTAGATGGCAAATGTGGCAGGTATGCTGGAGAAGAAAGAGGTAACTGTGAATGTATGTCGGGAGTATAATGATTTGGTAGACTTTAAAAATTCCCTACCGAATACACTATCAGAAATACTAAGTGGGCAAATGGGTGTAACTAAAGAAATGATTTTTTAGCTGAGATACAGGATCTGAATTGCCTACACATATTCAGGCTTTGCTGAGTTTAATTCTGGTGGCTGGCAAAAAAGCAATGACTAGAAAATTGAAATCAAAGTCTAAAACCAGCTGTATTTGAAGTATTCAATATTTTAACAGAGATAAAAGAACTGGGAGTGGTATCTTAAGAAAAAGGTAGGGCAAATTACATAGAAAAAATGGGAATTGTGAGAACAATACACGGAGAATGTTTTGGAGGAGGAGTGGGGATTAAGGGAAGGCAGGAATTGATCAAGTTATGTAATGTTGGATTGATGATAATTATATAACACTATACATGTGATGCATAATATGTTAATATGGTTTGCTTTCTTTTATATAAATGTATGTTTGCCTGTGACTTAAGTGATAATTCAATAAATGTGTTAAAAAGAAAAAGAATCATTCCTGGAAGGGTGGGCACATCATCCAGAAATAGCTATTTCTCATATGTTTCAGAGGGAGATACAGCAGATTCGTAACCATACTGAATGTGTAAACAGCTATGCACATACATAGTGTAGGTAGGCCACTTAAATCATAGCAGATGTTAGCCATTAGTACATCAGGTTTGCATTCACAGAAGAAAGGCAGTGGAGATACTACCTGCACCTGGTAGCATGATAGCCATTCCTACTGACAAAATGCAGTTCATGGACCCCAGGTAGGGCCTTTATTGCCACGTGTGCAGTCTACAGCAGTCAGGGCTTCAGGGAGATGAGTGATGCCACAGTAGCTACACATGGTGGTGGTGGTTGTCACCTCTCCTTGGCATACTAGAGAAACAGATGTGCTTACCAACATGTTGAAGTACTGAATAGTCTGGGAATCTATACTTGTGATATGTCTGTTGTATCCCTTTGTATCCCTTGATTTTATCTCCAAGGTTCCTTTACTTAATACAGTAAGTATTACACATACCTTAGTGTCAACTGGTATAGGAGGTCCACACATTCCTTCTGATGCTGCTTGTGAGTACTACAGGTCAGCCAATCCCCATATAATATCTCTGTCCATTTGAAAATGGTCTGTCAGCTGCTGGCCAGTTAGCTGGTGTTAGTTGATATATTGCCTGTACCATTTTCATTTGCACCACCTGCAACTGCATTGAGCATCAGGGTGAGAGGTAATGGTGCTTATAGACATTAAGTGCCACAGTATTAGTGTTTCTGCTCCTACCGTCTACAAGTGCTGCAGTATTGATGCTGCTGCTGCTCCTTACATTTACAAGTGCTGCAGTATTAATGCTGCTGATGTTCTACCATCTACAAGTTACACTATATTAATGTTACTGCTCCTATCATCTACAATAAGTGCTGCTGTATTAATATTGCTGCCACTCCTACCATCTACATTAAGTGCTGCTGTAGTAATACTGCTGTTACTCCTACCATCTACATTAAGTGCTGCAGTATTAATACTGCTGATACTCCTACCATCTACATTAAGTGCTGTTGTATTAATGCTGCTGCTACTCCTACCATCTACATTAAGTGCAGCAGTATTAATGCTGCTGCCCCTAACATTTACAAGTGTTGCAATATTAGTGCTGCTGCTGTTCTACCATCTACAATACGTTACACTGTATTAAGGCTACTGCTCCTAGCATCTACAATAAGTGCTGCTGTATTAATACTGCTGCTACTTCTACCATCTATCTACAATAAACGCTGCTGTATTAATGCTGCTGCTCTTAGCATCGTAACATGGTGTGAATCTACAAATTCCCTCATGCTTTTTGCTCTTGCAGTGGTGCTCACATGTTTTGTGTCTATTGGACCCTACCTCTATGCGCTGTGATTTGCCTTCTGAGGCACTTACTTGCATCTCATTATGCAGTCATTAGATGTTGCATCTTCATCTGATTGTCATTATATGGTCATTTGCATACTCCTAATCTCACATCGTTTTTCCCACTGCTCACTAGCCTTGTCTGGTGGCCACTTCCCATGCAACAGCACACTGCATACAATAACAGCTGACAATGAGTACCAGATATGAAAGTAAAGCCAGTATATACCGCATTAGACATAAATCTCTACTGCCAATGTTGCAACTCAAATGCATAGCACACATAAACATTGTTTATTACATCACACCAAAAAATTGAGAAGTCATCTGGTGCATCAAGAACAGAGACAATTACCTTTTTATTCAATCTAAAATGTAGAGTAATGTAATTGAAGATTTTTTTGTAATCCCAGTCAGAAAACCCATCAAATATTCCATTAGTCTTTTTATTGTGACTTCCCTGGTAAATATACCAACTTTTAAGAATTGTTGAGAACGTGCTATCCCAGATTATGTCAATCTTTGTACTGATGCTGAGCAGAAAGGTTATGATCAATGGGAATGTTTTATCACGAATATTTCCAGAATGAAGTAACTATAGTTTATTGGAATGATTTAACTAGACAGTATAAAGCCTGAAGATTTTCACTTACTGCTCTGGCAAACAAGCAAGTATTTCACAGACAGTCTGAAGTTTTGTCTTTTAAAAACAGGAAGTCTCCACTCACTCCGAAGAAAATGATGTCGGATTACAATTTAGAGGTTACAGTGACATATACTCACGTCCTAATCAAGACAGCTCTTTACATACTTCTAAAATGCATCATGCATCCGTGTTGCTCTTGCTATTTGCACATAAAACCTTCAGGACAGACTTGCTAAAATCTAATATTACACATGCAGAACTATCTGGTATAAACAAAATAGAATATTTAAGCAATAATCCACAACTCTTTGTGGGTAAATCCTGATATATCCACACACAGGAGTGTATTATTGCTATCATATAATAACATTATTTAAGGAAGAAATTGTTTATCTTTCTTAAATAATGTGTTTGTGTAATAGTGCTTTAGTTTTATTTCGTGTTGTCTTCTCTTTGCTGATGTACTGCACATGACTATGGGACTCAAGTTCCCACGTGCAATATATCAGTGCAAGAGAAGCAATGGAGAAAAGAGCATCTTGTTGCATTTTTTTTACTGTTAAAAAATAAAAACATTTATTAGGAACAGTGCAAAAACATAAGTAAAATCAAATACTTTCTGTTTCTTTACTTTTTCAGAATGTACCTGCTTTTTCTCATGTTTTGGCGTGTCCTTGACAGAAGAGTTTTAATATGTTGTTATCCAGCATATAGTAACAGAAAGTCTGGCAAATCAATGGCACTTTAGGAAATGGAATTTCTTCTATTGGTTTATGCTTGATTTACAACTGGTATGCTGGTTGGGCTGTCCAATCAGTATGCTCATTTTTGAATACTAATGAGCCTTTATTTTATAAGTACTTTTATGCATTATCAGTAGATAATAATGCTTTCAGTCATTGGATTAGAAAAGTGGCAAAATTAAGAAACAGTACTTATTATTTTAATTAGAGTGATAAGAAAAAAAAAGATAGTAGACTCACTAATCTGAAGTTTTATGTACAACTGCAAATATACAATCATGTCAATTGTCTTTCTGTTTTTATTTTCTGAAGAAAGAAATAAAGGATTTGTAACGTGTATATCATTTCCAGCTGAGTGTTAGAAATGTCTTCTGCATGAATGTACAACAAAGAATTCAAAAGCATACATCTTCATTAAAGTAGATGGGGTGGGTCTGGGTTTACTGTTTTTTTGTTATGACACACAGTACTTCACAGTCATCTGTGTTCAGACTCCATGTAGCTAACTCAGTCATCTTCTTTCGGCTGTTCCCGTTAGGTGTCGCCACAGTGGATCATCTGTTTCCATTTCTTCCTGTCCTCTGCATCTTGTTCTGTCACACCAACCGCCTACATGTCCTCTCTCACCACATCCATAAACCTTATCTTAGGCCTTCCTCTTTTCCTCTTACCTGGTAGCTTCATCCTTAGCATCTTTTTCCCAATATACTCTGCATCCCTCCTCAGCACATGTCCAAACCAATGTAATCTTGCCTCTATGGCTTTGTCTTCAAACCTTCCAAACTGGGCTGACCCTCTAATATACTTATTCCTAATCCTGTCCACCCTCGTCACACCCAGTTCAAATCTTAACATCTTTAACTCTGCCACATCCAGCTCTAACTCCTGCCTTTTTGTCAATGCCACCGTCTCCAACCCATATAACATAGCTGGTCTCACTAGTCTCTTGTAGGCCTTCCCTTTCACTCTTACTGGTACTAGTCTGTCACAAATCACTCCTGACACTCTTCTCCACCCAGTCCACCTGGCCTGTACTCTCTTCTTCACCTCTGTTCCACACTCACCATTACTCTGAACTGTTGATCCCAAGTATTTAAATTCATCCACCTTCACCAACTCTACTCCCTGCATCCTCACCATTCCTCTATCCTCTTTCTCATTCACACGCATATAATCTGTCTTAGTCCTGCTGACCTTCATTACTCTCCTCTCTAGAGCATATCTCCACCTTTCCAGGGTCTCCTCAACCTGTTCCCTACTCTCACTACAGATCACAATGTCATCGGCAAACATCATAGTCCACGGGGACTCCTGTCTGATCTTGTCTGTCAACCTGTCCATCATCATTGCAAATAAGAAAGGGCTCAGAGCTGATCCTTGATGTAATCCCACCTCCACCTTGAATGCATCCATCACTCCTACCACAGACCTCACCACTGTCACACTGCCCTAGTACATATCCTGTACCACTCTTACATACTTCTCTGCACTCCCAACCTCCTCATACAGTACCACAACACCTCTCTAGGCACCCTGTCATATGCTTTCTCTAAGTCCAGAAAGACACAATGCAACTCCTTTTGACCTTCTCTGTACTTCTCCATCAACACCCTAACTCAGTGATACCACTAAAAGAAGTATATAACTAAAACTAAAGTTATAAGAGGGAGACTGCTCACCAGTAAATATACACCTTTTACTGATGTTATGATGCACTGAGTCAATACAATCCTGGTCATTTTGTAAATTGTGATTCTGCAAAGACCTATTTGAAAATATAGACTCATTTCCAAGGTCTGTTAGTTACAAATGAGCCTGCAATCTTTTTTCTTTTCTTCTACATCAGTCCTTGAACAATAGTGATAACTTTATTATTTCCTAACAATTTAAACCTACATTTTCAGTAAAATATCTACAGGCCCCAACCTCAGGAGCGATTACCAGATTTTTTTTATTTAATACAATTCAGAAAAAACAATTTGAGATAGACTTGTACAAAAACACCTTCAATTTAGATGTGAATTCTATAAAGGTTGTCGAAAATATTGCTTACTGTCAAAGTTATGAGCTCGTTTTTAATCTGGAGAATATTTCTGCATAACTTTACTAAAGTTCAACACTTTGTTTATCAGTTTTACAAATACCTCATAAGCAATTCACATCATAAATGACTGCACTTTTCCTGCTCATTTCCATCCCAAAATGTGATTTTGGACAGAAATCATGGAAATTTGCAAATTGTCTGGGAAATCACTTTTTAAGATGAAATTCACAAGGTACTTCACACTTCAATATGTAGACTCATTTTGAGTATTCCAAAAGGTTTATTGTAACATTATTTGAGTTGCTGTCTTACAGCTACTGAATTTACATTCAACATTTGTTGTTCAATTTCAGCCTCTCCTACTTCCTGAATTCATGTTTAGTTTTTATTGTCCAAACACTTTCTACCTCCTAATTTTATGTTCATTTTTATTTTTCAGAATCACCCCTTTCCTGCCGCCAAAATTTCTGTCTGTTGCTCACTGTCCATTGTCACCTCCACACCTTTTAAATCCACGGTCACTGCCTATTTTTAAATAGGGGACAATAGTCAGTGCTGATATTTCACAACTCAAGACTCAAAAGTGGTTCCTTGTCACTAGTTACTGCCTTTGTGGCATTCATATTATATGTGAAGTTTTTTCCAAGTTCTCAGGTTGCTTCCTGCCTGACAAAGATTTGCTGTTCAACTGACTACTCTAAATGCTGTATTGTAGTGTACAGACATGCAGCACAGTCTATTAGTTTTTATTAGGGTACAAACAAAGTAGTTTTGTAGACTCTTCCCAAATCAGAAGATAAAGCAAATAAATAACACTAAGTACCTTCTCTATTATCATTCCATACAAAAGGGACACAGCTTCCCAAACAAAGCAATTTTATTCTTTTCAATAGCTCTCTTCTTTCTGGATTCCCTCGGCATGAAAAATATCCTGGTTCTTTAAGGTACATTTGTTAGATGTAGGAAAGATGTTGACCTTCAGTAACATCTTGTTGTCACCAAATGATGCCTAGTGACCAAGACAAGATAATTGGCTTCAACAATTGGTTAGTAGTTTGCATCATTCTAATGGGATCCAGCATGTGTCAGCCTGCGATGAGATAGTAAATAGAACTTCCTGTTTCATTAGAGATGGCTAAAACCTCTTATACCACAGTTTCCACATACTGTCTAAAGCCTTTTCTGCCCTTGCTATGTCTTTTTTAGACAGAGTCTCTCTACTGGACATTCCTACATAGCAAATTCAAAGCAAATTTATGGTGGCACTTCTCAGTGCTAGGAAGCTAAATAGAAAGTTGCCAGAATTTAAGGCCCTCCTGCATCTCAAACACATTCATATCTGAGTCGTTACTGAGATGTGATTTCAGTGCAATGTCAGTATTCCCTTTATACAGGGGTTTAGCACCTATAATACCTTCAGGCCTTTGGGTAAGTGACAGAGAGTATTTCTATTTGTCAGAAACTCTATCACCTCATTTCAAATTACTCAATGTCCTATCTTGGAGCTTCTGGAGATCCAAATCACCCTCAACATATCCATCTATTACTTGTTAGCCACCAATCTCCATCAGTGTCTCCCAAAGATCATAGAATTACCTTAATATTATTGAGGTTTAAATATTAGACCAATTATTTTCTTATTAGGGAATTTCAATTAACCAAGCACTGACTGGAACACATCCACCTCTAAAAATGGATAGGCTCAGGGTTTTATAGACTTGGTTAATATCAATGCACTGGAGGATATTGAAAAACTACCCACTAGAGGCTCTAATTTCCTGGACCTGGTCCTTACCTACCTAACCCCCATGTGAACCCCACCACACATCTCCTCATCCCTGGTTAAATTTGATCACAAATCAGTCATCTTCTCTGTCAGACCTAGTGATACCACCCTTACCACCAAATGAGGCTGTCTTTTGGCACTTCTGTAGGGCAAAATCAGCTTGCAGAAGACATACACAAAATTCCCAACAATCCTTTGCGAACAGAGGATGTTGTGTTCACTGCCAGTTTTTACCAGTACCTAAACAGCTGCATAGAAATTCCACACCCATCTACATTAAATGCAACAGTAATTCAGGAATAATTCTCTGTGATGGAACTCATCTTTTAATTAACTGTATAATTAAAGAAAAAAAATACTGAAAAGTTGTAAGAAATCCCCAGCTCCCTCACTCAACAATGAAACATGCTAGCAAGGAACTTACAAGCACTATTCAAAAATATAAAGCAGAGTACGAACTTAAGGTCACAAGTCTTAAAATCCATGTAACTACTAAAAGCAATCATTCTATGGGACCAGATAATATACCAAACTGCATTCTCATCAGTGCCCAGTATGCACTATCTGAGCCTCTACTTAAATTGTTCATTCTTGCACTGTCTGAGCCTCTACTTAAATTGTTCATTCTCACACTATCTGAGCCTCTACTTAAATTGTTCACTTAAATTGTTCATTCTCACACTATCTGAGCCTCTACTTAAATTGTTCATTCTCAGCTATCTACAGGATTTGTGCCGTGTGCCTGGGGAACAGTCACTGTGACTCCCCTGCACAAAGATGCCCCCCTCTACCAAACTAGCTAATTATAGGATCATCAGCCTCACCAGCCTTATATGCTAAGCCATGGAATGTACCATACCATAACTCATTTATGCAGGCACAGGCAACTTAATAGATCTAAACCTCCCTCATTTTGGCTTTGTGAGCAACAGGTCCTGTTTCCTGAACCTATTAAATATCCTTGAAAAGATTACAGAGGCTGCTGACATTGGCCACCCTGTGTATACTACTTATCTTGACTTGGCCAGGGCTTTTGTCACTGTCCCCATTCTGCTATTATTGAAAGTTAGGCAAATTTAATGTAAACCCTTTATATTGTCAATTGGACTACAAATTGCCTATCTAGCAGATCCCATGTTATTAGGGTAGCCAGTGCCTTCTCTGAATAGAAAATTGTAACTAGTGGGTACCACAGGGATCTGTGCTGGGCCCTCTCCTGTTTAGCAATTTGGCATTTATTTTGCAGGCAGGGCCGGTGCTAGTATTTTGGGGGGCCCCCAGCAAGGTTCAAGTTGGGGGCCCTACTCAAGAAAACATCAAGTGTGACCACATTGCCATCGCACCCCCTTCCCTGTCAAGATTATCCAGCACCATTTAACCACTACTGTCACTACATTCAGATCATTAAGAATTGATGTGCCAAGGTACACACTGGCATTTAGTACCAATGTTACATTACAACAAGCCCCTGTACCACAGCAAGGTAGCTACTCACAGGTACACACTGACTTGCATTTAGTACCAATGTTAAATTATGACAAACCACTGTACCACAGCAAGGTAGCTACTCACAGGTGCACACACACTGACTGGCATTTAGTGCCAATTTTACATTATGACAAACCCCTGTACCACAGCAAGGAAGCGACAGAGGTGCATGGTTAGTACCAGAGTTAATTATGACAAACCCCTGTGCCACAGCAAGTTAGTGACTCACAAGTACACACACTGACGGGCATTTAGTACCAATGTTACATTCCAATAAACCCCTGTACCACAGCAAGGTAGTGACTCACAGATGCATGTACATACTGTCATTTAGTACCAATGTTACATTATGACAAACTCCTGTACCACAGCAAGGTAGCGACTCACAGGTGCACACAGCAAGGTAGCAACTCACAGGTGCACACACTGACTGGCATTTAGTACCAGTATTACATTATGAAACCCCTGTACCACAGCAAGGTTGCCACTCAGCTGCACACACACCAAATGGCATTTAGTGCAAATGTTACATTATAGACAAATCCCTGTACCACAGCAAGGTAGCCACTCACAGGTGCAGACACTGACTGCGTACTCAACTGCCCAGATTTTCAAAGAATGTCCAGATGTGACTCTTGTTTGGTCTGTATCTCACAATTTGTAGTTTTCTTCATTTTTTGTGGCAAATCATTGATGAGTGAATTCATTAAATGACAGGCATTTCAGTTTAACTTCATATCCTTCAGAACATGCATGATAACACCTTTTATTCTAGCAACGTTTTCAGTTTATAAGAGCAATATTTAAAATTTGCCCAGATCTTTGGGGCTAGAACCTCATTATCTGTGGCTTTGTCCAGCTTTTGTGCCATGAGATCAAGAGCTACTACTGGCATTTAGTAGCAATGTTGTTACATTATGACAAGCCTCTGTACCACATCAAGGTAGCCAATCCCACAGAGGTACACAAAGACACCCATACTGACTGGCATTTAGTAGCAATGTTGTTACATTACAACAAGCCTCTGTTCCACATCAAGGTAGCCAGTCCCACAGAGGTACACAAAGACACCCACACTGACTCCCACACAAAGACACACAAGGACCCACAGACTCCCACACAAAGACACACAAAGACACACAGACTCCCACACAAAGACACACAAAGACACACGGACTCCCACACACAGACACACAAAGACACACAGACTCCCACACAAAGACACAAAGACACAGACTCCCACACATAGGACAGAAACACACTAAAACATAGACTCTTGCACACAGGACAGACACCCACACATGATAAAGACTGCACTACAGCAAGACTGAACATTAACACCCACACAGACACAAGACAGAGGCACCCACCCTCACAAGTACAGAGACAAGATCAGGACAAATTTACTTCAAGACTGAACATAAACCCACACAAAACTAAGTCAACACTACCACAAAACAGAACTGAGACACCACTCCCAAACACAAGACAATGACAGCAATACAGTAAGACTGAAACAAGCAGCAGTAGATAAAGTGATATCACTCTGAGCATTTACTGACATGCGGAACAGTCACACTGCAGATGTATACAACACAGCTATGGGACACAGAAAAGACTACAGACACAACATACAAAGGGAATGCCATGGGGATTAAAGAGCCTGAGGCAGACTCAAACCCAAACAAACCCAAAGGAAAGCCATGGGGATTACTGAGAGCGAGGCAGATGATTCAAACCCAAACAAAGAATGCAATGGGGATTACTGAGCCTGAGGCAGACAGACTCAAACCCAAAGAAACACACAAGAGAGCCATGGGGATTACTGAGCCTGAGGAAGACTCAAACCCATGTACAAGAGAGTAATGGGGATTAGTGAGTCTGACACAGGCAGACTCAAACCCAGAGAGAAAAAAGGTGAAGACCAGAGTGTCATTCGTCTTCCATGTATATTTACCTCTTCAGCTTCTGACTGCTGCCACTTGTCTGTTCTTCCTGCACTTCTGTCCTAGCCCCCCGATGAGTCCTGCCACTCCCATCTGTCCTAGCATCTTGACAAGTCCTGCCACTCCCCACGAGTCCTGCTACTCCCCTGCCGCTCCACACGAGTCCTGCCACCCCTAGATGCCTTTGCCTAACATCCTGCTAGTTCCATCCTCATGATCCAACCTGTTGGGAGGTAAGCAAAAAAAAGTGAATACACAGCATACAAGCCACACTAAGGTGCTACCTGAAATTTACTGCCTGACAGCGTTATAAAAGATTACTGGAAAGGAAATACGAGCACATGCCTACAGTTTTACTGGGATCTTACGAATTTTCTTCTGGACAAAGTCTTCAATGAGGCTGCCATGTGATACACTTTGTCCCACTTCATGCTCAATTGAGAGCACAGCTAAGCCTGAAAGTCTCTCCTGACTCATTGATGAAACCAGGTATGTCTTTATGAGTTTCAGCTTAGAAAATCTGCATTCTGCAGTAGCCACTGTAACGGGCGTAGTCAAATAAATGTGCAGTGAAACATAAGTATTTATATATATGTCTTGCAAGTGGTTGCGAATGAGGAAATTTAACACAGTCATTGGTGATGATTCATTATCAATCATTCGAGAAAGGCTTTTAAGTTTGTGTCCAAGGTCAGAGTCATCAATATCACAGTGGCCACTTATCCTGTCAGTCAGTTCTTCTTTCACAGCCTTGCAGTGTTGCAGCAATGTGTCTTCTAAAACATCATTTAAGGCTTTAATATTTGATAAAAATCCAAAGACCTTATCAGACTCTGAAAGCTGCTCAAACCAGTCAGTAAGTGATTGGATTGTTGTGTCCAGTAGCATATTGAAGAACTCGAAATGTAGTTTTATCACTGGATCCTGTACAGTCTCATCTTCTCCTTCATAGTCAAAGAACCGCTTTACTTTCTTCTGTCTCTTTTCTTGAAATGTGGTGCCAACATCCAGTTCTTCCACTATCTTGGAGGCTTCACCCATGGCATGTTGAAATCCTGTCTCTCTGTAATTCTTCAGCAGGTCCATAGTGGATGCCAGCACTTTGACACATGTCGAAAAATCAACAGATGGACTCTGCAGAACTTTGCTTACACGATTTACCTCTGTCAGTACATCATACCAAACCACTAAACATACACTGAACTGGCATGACATAAGTTCTGAGCACAGTCCCCTTGCTTGTTGATATGTTGCAGCATCATTTGTACGTACTGCTTGACCTATCTCCTGTAATGCCTCAATGACTCCCTTCAACTGAAATATTGCTGCCTTGACAGAGTCTATCCTGGATTCCCAGTCAGTCTCTGACAGTGGCTTTACAGTGACATTTGTGTGCCATTTCAAGATCTGCCATCGGCTTGTTGATGCTGAACAGAGTACGTAAATGTCCTGCAGACATCCAAAGAATGACACTGCCTGTACTGATGAATGTGCTCCATCACTAACTATTAGATTTAAATTATGGCAGGCACACGGCACATAAAATGCCCTTGAATTCATCTGTTTTATCCGAGCCTGCACTCCAGCACATTTCCCCTTCATGCTGCTGCCATTGTCATATCTTTGTCCTAGACAGTCATTAATGTCCAGTTGATGATTTTGAAGTGTCTGAAGAAGAGCGTCTGTAAGTCCTGCTCCAGTTGTATTATTCACAGGCACAAATCCCAGAAAATGTTCCTCAACTGTGGCTGCAGTCTGTGAAATATCCACATATCGAACTACTACAGTCATTTGCTCTTGATTGCTGATGTCTGGCATGCAATCAAGAATCACAGAAAAGTACCTAGCATCTTTCTCCTTCCCTACAATGATCTTTAAAATAGCATTTGCAATCAGCTGGATAACTTCATTCTGTATGTCCTTCCCAAGATAGTGATCCATTACCTCTTTATTCTGAATATGACGCAAATGTTCAGTCATGACAGAGTAAAACTGCGACAAAAGTTGCGCTTGACCTAAGAAATTGCCATTGCCATAGGTGTCCAGGGCATCACTTGTACCACAGAATGCCATGTTCTATTGTGTCAAGTATTGGACAACAGCAATAATGCATTCTAACACACCATTCCAGTGAGTTATCTCCTTTTCACCCACTGCTTGTCTCTTATCATCCATAGTCTGCATACTCTCTATTCTATTGTCCAGTTCCTTCCACTTCAGCATGCATGCCGTATGCTCAGGTGCTCGGTCATGGCTGTGTAAAGCTTTGGAGATCTCTCTCCATGCTTTTTAACCACCTGACCTGAGAAAACGGTTAGAATGTCCAAACAATTTGCATGCAAAGTAAAACAGTGCATCCTTTGAGACCAAATATGTCAGCCAAGTGCATTTTACTCTCTCTCCATTAGGCAGCACATGGAAATAGTTGTCTGATGTAAATCTTCTTTTCTGCTCATTCACTGGGAACTGTGGTAACACCACTTGCACAGGCCATGCAGCTACCCTGAACTCATCCCTTATCAAGTCTGGCCAAATCCCTAGATCCTCAAAAGATGTACCTGACACTCCCTGCAAGTCATAGGCCACATCTGTCACAACGGAAGTATGGGCTCCTTCTGTATCAAAATCTAGTGATCCAGGCAACACCTCAGGTGAATCTGCATTTGCTGACATGCTTTCACCCATGGTAACTGCTGTAGGACCACAGGAGGTAGCCTGTGGTGTAGCCACAAGAGAGTGGTCACTTTCTATTGACAGGATGCTGGCCTCACAGTGGTCAGACTGTAATGCAGAACCATTGTGTTGTCCTGAAGGTAGACTTTTTCCTGAATCTCCCCTCTCCGATCACCCACAGAAAAATTTCATAATGGAACCCGGTCTCTTTGCATCTTCATTCCTGTGATACTGGAGCTTTCTTTTTGCTGATCCTGACAAATATGTATGCTTCATCTCTAACTGGGAATGGAGGTAAAGCAGAATTACTACACATGCAGACAGAGTCCTTTTGTCATACTGTTAGTAAAAATGCATAATGACTTGCATTGACATCACTCACTATTGCACTGCAGGCAGAAAGACTGAAGAATGACTAACCAGTAGGCACAAAAAAGTAACGAGAAAGGCCCAAATTACAGTTTTATGTTAAATACCTAACACTAGAGGGGAACTTGAGCTTTTATTCTTCTACTTTCATCCCCCCCAAAACATGTGAAGAGGCCCCAAATGATGCAAAAGATTGATATTACTAGCTCTCTGGAGCAGATTAAAGTCTGAAAGAACTAATGACTAGGAGAGGCACAAGTTTGAAGGGGAACACCCCAAACTGAGGCAAGACAAAGGTTGAGGTACAATAAAAGACTACACATGCCCACTACATCTCAATCTCGTAGCACACTTGAACAAACCAAAATCATTGGTTAAACAAAGGAATTAAATCATGGATTTTCTAGAAAACCTCATTTGTGAGGGATGTAGAAGTGGCACACACATTGGGAGATATTCCCACAACCCCTCTTAACACAGGATCTGTGTACAAAAGCATAAAGCCAGGGAATGTACCATGCATTACGTGGAGGGTATGAAACATGAAGTCCATTTCTGCTAGTAGCCTCAGCCCTCCACATTGTGCTATGCAATCATTTTGAGAGAGAACAGGCCAAAAACCAAAAACATCTGGACACACATTCTCGCAAGCCCCATCAACCTCCTAAACTGTCAACATAGTTCAGACATCCAAAAATAACTGCAGAAGAAGGCGTAACATCATGGATAGTTTAAAATGTTAACTTAGACAGCAGACCAGTGTTTTTAGTAGTATGCATTAAAGACATCAGTACATTCTGCGGAATTCTCACCCCCCCCCCCCTCAACCACCTCTGCACAATAATCCTGGATAAAGTGAAAACCAAAAACATAGGCATAGCATTAACAATGTGCTTATACAGTGCATGGCCCCACATTAAAAAAAATCCCAGGCAAACATTGAACACTGCAACATTCTCACAGCCGCTAACTACTCTCCCACCATTAGACTTTTTAAACAATGTACAGGCCCCATCAACCTTCAAATAGCATAATTCAAACAGCCAAAAATAACCGCAGAACAAGCTGTAACATCAGGGATAGTTAAACAGTACTATAAACCTAGACAACAGAACAGTGTTTGCATTATCATGCATTAAGATATCAGTACATTCTGGGGAATTCTTACCCCACCCTCCGAGTCTCGGCACAATTTTGGATGAAGTGAAAACAAAAAGGTGTAGCATTAACAATGTGCTTATACAGTCCATGCCCCCCAATAAAAAAAAAAAAACTCCAGGGGAAACAATAGACACTGCAACATTCTCACAGGCCCTAACCACACTCCTAAACTTTCAATACAATAACAACGGACAATGAAAAAAATTTAAGTCATTGCAACAAGGCATATCAAGGACAGTTAAACAGTACTATAAACATAGATGGCAGAACAGTGTTTGCATTACTATGCATTAAGATATCAGTACATTCTGTGGAATTCTCCCCCCCTCCAGTCTCTGCATAATTTTAGGTGAAGTGAAAACAAGTGTAGCATTAACAATGTGCTTATACAGTATGTCGCCCCACATTAAAAAAAATTCCAGGCAAACACTGAACACTGCAACATTCTCACAGCCGCTAACTACTCTCCCAACATTAGGCTTTTTAAACAATGTACAGGCCCCATCAACCTCCATATAGCATAATTCAAACAGCCAAAAATAACTGCAGACCAAGCTGTAACATCGGGGATAGTTAAACAATACTATAAACCTAGATACCAGAACAGTGTTTGCATTAGCATGCATTAAGATATCACTACATTCTGCGGAATCCCCCCCCCCCCAGCTGATGCACAATAATCCTGGAGAAAGTGAAAACCAAAAACATAGGCGTGGCATTAACAATGTGCTTATACAGTACGTGACCCCCATTAAAAAAACTCCAGGCAAAAATTGAACACTGCAACATTCTCACATGCCCTAACCACACTCCCAAACTTTCAACACATTAACTACGGACAATGAAAAAATTGCAGTCATTGCATCATTGAGTAGAACATTGCAGTTATACACAATAGTAGCATAACAGGGTTTGGATTAGTATACACTCAAAACATCTATGCCTTCAGCAACATTCTCACAGCTGCTAACTACCCTCCCAACATTAGGCATTTTAAGCAACGTACAGGCCCCATCAACCTCTTAACCTCTCAGCATAATTCAAACAGCCAAAAAAACTGCAGAACAAGGTGTAACATCGGGGATAGTGTAAAACGGTACTATAAACCTAGATGGCAGAACAGTGTTTGACAAACTTGTAAAAAACTCAAAAGCTACTGCAAATTCAGCTGACAATCTACCCGCAGAATTTCAAAAAATAGCAGCTGAAGCCAGTTTTTATCAAGTATACTTAAAAGATCCATTACTGAGCAATACGTCCCAACCATCTGGAAAATATCATACATTGTACCCTTGCACAATGGTGGAAACTTGACAGAACTTACAAATTATAGGCCAAGAGCAATTCTTTCCCCACTAGCTGAACTCCTAGAGGAATGCATTCATTCTCAACCAATAATTTATTTGCCAAATCCCAACACGGCTTCAGGGCTCATGCTGCAACTGCCCTCCTCAATTATACCAACACCATCAATTTCCAAATGAAGGTAAAATAGGATCATCTATCTCGATTTGTTAAAGGCCTTTGTCAGAGTCTCTCAACAAACTACTCTTGCCAACCTTAATTGCATCCCCCTAGCCCTCCACTGGCTCCAAAGCTACCCAACAGGTCATAAACAGCTATAAAATGTCTCCAGGATCTACCTCCCTCTACTTCCACTCACATTAGGAGTATCATAAGGCTCCATCCTTTGTCTACTTCAGTTTAGCGGATTTATTATCAACCTCAATACTGCCACATCCATAGCACTCACAATCCAATATGCTGACACCGAAACACTTGTGTCACATCTACCATGCAACAGGTCATGTCCCAACCCAGGCTGAAATAAGCTAATCTTCACCACTTACCCCATACACCTAAGACTATTGACTTAGACAGCATATCACAAGACTGCCCACCTATCCCTGCTCTAGCCAACTACAATATCCTTCTCTGTCCCATTATTTATCTCCCCTCCTTTTCATCACCCCTATTCCATTCCCTCTACCTTTTACATATACAGCATAGACACAGCCAAAAAAAAATAATTAGCCAACTCTACCTCTTGCCCCAGATAACTAACTTACACACTCTCCTAACCAACGAGCAATCAAAATTAAATGTATATTACATTTCACATTCCCTTATATTGTCCCACATACAAACAGATAAACCAAACTTATTTTACATATTTCTAGCACTTGTGTACTAAGATAAGCATTTCCCCCTGGGCCTCCACTGAAAATGGGTTCTATCCCAGTCAGACTATCCAGTAAACAAATGTAAAATAAGTAAAGTAAAACTGGTATAACCACACAACACCTCACCCACAAATCCTCTTAGCACAACACGTCGCTACACAAAAGTAAAATAAAACTGGTACAACCACAGCCCCTCACCCCCCCATCCTCTTAGCACAAGAACTCTACATAAAAGTAAAATAAAACTGGTAAAACCAGTCCTCACCTCCCCAATCCTCATAGCACAAGAACACCACACAAGTGAAATAAACTGAGAAAACCACAGCCCCTCACCCCCCATCCTCTTACCATCAGAGCACTACACAGAAGAATTCTGCACAAAACCAAAATAAAACTGGTACAACCACAACCCTCCCATCCTCTTAGCACAAAAACTCTGCAAAAAAAACAAAATAAAACTAGTGCAACCACAGCCCCAAAATAAAACTGGTACAACTACAGCCCTCACCCCCACAAACCTCTTAGCACAAAAACTCTACACAAAACCAAAATAAAACTAGTACAACCACAGCCCTTACCCCCCAAACCTCTTAGCACAAGAAATATGCACAAAAAAATCACCACCCCTCACAAAAAATAAAGTTTAAACTAAACCCAAAACCTTATTTTTACGCTTTCTACAGAAGGCTGCTTCCAATACTCTGCTCCCTCATCACGACTGAAGGCTCACCTGCTCTCCTTGCCTTCCTTAGACCACTCAGTCCTTTTGAAATTGCCCTTAAAAGGACAGTTTTTCAGACCTTTTGAGAAATTGCCCTTAGAATGACAGTTGAAAAAAGGGGTATAATCCAATGACCATGACCACTCCAAAGGCTTGAATCCACCACTGATCCATTCTCCGATGTAGTCCATCCTCATACTGGTCCAAACCCAGCTCGATATCCACACTCTGCTGCTACTAAGGAACACTCCTCTGTTTAAAAACAAGAGAAGTGATCCTTATTAGCTGCAGGTGCCTTTTTAAAGGCAGTTTGTGCAGGAAGTGATTTGCAAGGACCAATCAAGTCCTTGCTTCATCACTTCCTACTTTAAAAAATGAAAAAAAAACAAGAATTTAGTTTGCAGGCTGCTGCAGCCAATCAGATTGCCTTGTTTCAGTGAGCAGACCTGATTGAGTGCAGCTTGCCAGCGAATCAAAAAAAAAAAAACGGAAACACAATTCCAATTTTCATGGTGATGGCAGAGAACTATGCGGACGTCCATGAGGAGCCGAGTCGAAGAACAGTAACAGTTGGAGCAACCCACGGCTGCTGGATGGGGGCCCTCATTTACAGTGAGGTAATCGGAGGCTTCCCGCGGCTACGGGTTTTGCGGGTGCCTAACGCCAGCTATGTTTGCAGGCATCTAAGCCAATATCCCAGAAGTGTGGTTGACCAAATTTGCTGATGACTGCAAACTGGATGCTGTTATCCACTCATCCACAATGGCTGGAATGTGGACATACCTAATGTACTGAAGGTAGTCTCAAGTTAAATTAAAAAAGTGCAGCTTAGTAGTATTTGGCAAAATGCTGCTCCCACAATGTGTTATAAGTGTTACTCCTCTTCAGACATATTCATAGGATACCTGGGTACTTATGTGGACAATTCTCCCTCATCTGATCATGTTCCTACCATAGTCAAGAAATCCTTCTATATGGACAAGTCAGTTCCCAATGGAATATCTTCAAGATCCAAGAAAGCCATCCTACCAATGTACTCTTCCCTGATCAGACCCATCATTGAATACAATGTTCCTCATTGACATGAATAAATCAAAGCTTAGAATTCAACAAGAAAGGCTCCAAAAATACCATACCAAAAAAATAAAGGCCATAAATCCTTCATTCTCCTAATAAATTAACACAACTCTCTTTATACTCAGCAGGCTAGTGGATGCTGTGAGATGACCTGTTATTCACTTTTCGAGATATGAAAGACCCCAGTCCTATTTGACAACCCATTTCTTCTCAAAACCAGTGACTCTACAAACACCTGTACTAGGGACCTAAAGCTACACCAATAAATAAACAAGACTTGCTGGAGGGAATGGTTCCAAACTTAATATATTTACACCAGAGTTATCATATACAGCCCTGCTCAATTTGGGAGGTAAGCAGTATTAAATGCTTGTAAAAGTTGACTAGACCATTTGAGTGTGTCTACTTAAAGGAGTAAATGGCTAGGCATCTTATGGTTCCTATGATCACTTACCTAGAATTGTTCCTGCATTTCTCTGTTCTTATGTGTCTTCTACAAGGTCTATTCTTTTTCCAACACTTATCATATAGCTGCAATTCCAGGCCCAGGATCTTTGTTCATGAGAGGCCAGCTTCTCAAAACTGGGAGGATTACAGCCTTCCTTCTTATATACCTCTTTATTTATTAGATAACTGGCTTCATTAACAAAATCCTGCAGGAACCTTCTCTGTTTAATACACCATGTACCTAACTGCCCTAATGAACTGTTCTATTTGCATCATGTTTTTTAAATAAATAGGTCTGTTCAAAATATTTACAGCAGTTCCATTTAAAACACTATGTATGTTATTTTATGCAACTTTTGTATCCCATCAGGGTATCAGCCTCATGAGAAATGCTACACTATGATATATTGACCCTCCCAGACTGAAACTCCCAATTTCAGGCCTACTAGATGGGCTCTGAGCCCTAGACAGGCCAACAGCATTATGGTAGATCAAATCTGCTATGTGTTTTACTATGAATTTAATTGGTTGTAAGGAGAGTATTCAACGACATAACTTAGTGCTCCTCTCCTGTACTGCCTTTTCAACCATGTCAGGGGGGCATGGCCTGTGACCAGTGTAAATTCTTGGCTAAGGACATAATACTTTGGTGATAAAAGCACCCAATTGATTACCAGCCATGTCCTTTAAATAGTGGAACACGTGGTTGCTACTCTGCTAAGCTTAAACTTCAAAAAAATATGGGATGTTCTTCCCCATCAAAGGTCTGTGATAGCCCTGTTCCTAGCCTACCTCTGATGCATCAGTATAGACTATAAAAGACCTGTTGAAATTCATAGAGACTAACATAGGCTGTGAACATAAAATGTTCTTTGACTGTTTAAAAGCATTGTCTAGCTGTAATGTCAACTTTAGGGGTCATTTTTTGTCAGAACTGTAAAAGGGCATACCAATGATACAAAATGGGATACAACTTTATATTAAATCAAGATGACCCTAGAATGTTCTCTCTTTGTTTCTTAGTGCTTAGAATAGGCTAGTTTGTTTATTGGTTCTATTTTTTTCTTACTGGGGCCTAACAACTGGTTGTAGTTTTTCTTACTAGGGCCTAACAACTGGTTGTAGTTTTTCCTACTGCGTTCTAACAACTGGTTGAACTGGTTGTAGTTTTATTTACTGGGGTCTAACTGGTTGTAGTTTTTCTTACTGGGGCCTAACAATCCTCCTATCAGTTACATAGGCTAAATATTTTACCTCTGTTATGCTGAGCTGGCAGTTAGCACAGAAGACTATGAGTTGTTTTCTGTACCAAGGGTATAAGGTTTGAATCTTTCAACCTTTATTTGCCTTCTGTGACCTTGGGCAAGCCACTTAACCAGACAGTGTTTTGGAGCAATTGGGAATTTAGGCTACGCTGCTTAATGGTGTCCTAGACTACATGCCGAGCAACTACCTATGAACCTGTCTTGCTTTTGGAGGCATTGAAGGTCAGCCTGGCCTGTCTTAGAGAATCTAACACAGCTTTTAATTTAGATAGACAGGACTCCCAGTCCTCTGAGTATATTATTGCATTGTCTCGGAAAGCAGCAGCGTACCTGCTTTTTTTTTTTTTTTTAAACAAGAAACATCTTTATTAAATTATCAAGTATGACATAGGCAATCGTATATTTACATAATTGAAAGCAAACCATATTGACATAATTTTAGTTGCAAACATTATACATCACTTCTAATTTATCCAGTTGTCAGTCAAATATTACATAGCTTATTCAAATACTGCCTTCTTTTAAACCTCGTTCCTCCTGTGCATGTATTGCTCCCACAAGTCCCATTTTTTCTTATTTAATTTGCTCCTACCCTTTTCTAAAGCTCCTAATTCCAGTTTTTTATCTCTGTTACTATATTCATGACTTCTAGTAAGGTTGGTTTAGACTTTGATTTCCATTTTCTAGTAATTGCTTTTTTGGTAGCCACCATAATTAGACTCAGCAAGGCCTTACTATGTCTGGGCAATTCTGATTCTGTATCATAGCTCAAAAAATAATTTCCTTAGTTATACCAATTTACTCATCCAGTATCTCTGACAGAGCAGTCTGCAGGCAATCTTTAAAGTCTGACAACTCATTACACTCCCAGAAAATATGTTCCCAGTTACCTCTTTCTTCCCCATTACACCTCCAACATTTTCTGTCTACCTGAAGAAAATTTCTTTGGAGTCTACTTGTGGTATGAAAATACCTATGTAAACCCTCCCAAGCCAAAATCCTAAATCTTCCAGACTTTTTGCATATTTAGGGAGGCATGCATATATCCCCCCATTGTTTCTTTGTAAATTGCTTATCCAGTCTCTCTTTCCGATCCTTTCTAACCTCCTCTGATTGATTCTTATACTTATCCTGCAATGGTTTGTATGCTCTACTAATTATACCTTTTTAACAGCAGCTTCTGTTCTAGATTCTACTGAAAACTCTACCAGTGCTGCTCTTTCACTTAAGAACCACATAGTCCTCTCTTTCTACCTATACTCTGATATAAGTCTTTGATAAGGAAGCCAATCTCTATCCTACAGTCCAAATAAATTATTGTCCTGTGTTGGCTTAGTTCTTAGAATACTTTCTGATACTTTATAAATATAATATTATGCATGGTTATTATTCTCCTTAAGGATCTGCATCCAAAACCCCAATCACTCCTTGTTTCTTGAGCTTACCCTCATTTCATCATCATCCCTTTCCACTTTGAACTATAGGTTTCTGCTTCTGTTTAGTCACAAAACTCCTTGTTCAGTTGGAAGAATCTGCTTATCCCACTTGACTCTTGCTGTCTTCCCCTCCCAGATAAAACCCTTCAGCTCTTTATTAACTGCTATGCACAACTCTTTCCTGTGGTTTATAAAAATATGGCTAATCTGTGTGTAAACCTAAATGGACTAAAAACATTTTAACTGCTTGTATCTTGCTATCCATATTCTAATTTCTCAGTTTTTGTATTAACTTTTGTTTAGCCTCTTCCCACATATCTTTAGCTGCCACACAAGAATCCTTTTTAATCCATACTCCTAAGTAGTTCATTTTACCATGTCCCCATAAATATGCATATTGCTAAAACAATTTGTGTGTGGGTACATAATTTAGGGCTATTGCCTTTGTTTTAGCATCATTAATTCTGTAGCCCAAAAAGATTTGAAACTGCCTCAGAATGTTCCACAACACTGAAATGTCCTTTTCTGTTTTTTTATCAGGTATAAAATAATATCATCTGAAAATAGAGCCAGCTTTTCTTGACTACATACCAATTATATCCTTTAATTTCTGTGTCTCTCATTCTCTTTGCCAATGATTCTAAATATAGTACAAATAACAAAGGGGAAAGATGATATCAAAACTTTCAATTAAATGCACGTGTTCTGTGAAATTAAGTTCTGTCTAGCGTAGTGCAGTTATTGCATCTTGGGGAAATAATATATAAATAATATCTGAACTCCTACTGCTGAATGCACATCTTCCGTGCCAAATATCTTCATAAATTTCTTCAAAAATCTACACTCCTTTGTTATATTTTACCTTCTGGGCCTCATAGCACATCTTTTCTTCTGCAAATCAAATTTTAGTCCCCACCTGTGAGTAATATCCCCCACTGAAAACTGATTATTTCTCCCAGAATTTTCTTAAGCTCCATTATAGCGGTTTTAGGTGGAATATAAATACATGCCAGTGTAATCCGCCTCCTTTGCCAGTAGCCCTTAGTACTACATATCTATCATTATTATCTTTTTTATCCTCTTCTATCACTAGTGGAGCTCCTCTTGCAATTAATATAAGTACTCTACTTTTCCTTTGTTCCAGGTATTCTGCTGAATAACTGCCCTGAAATCCTATCTTTATCAAATTCACATGCTCATTTCTTTCCAAATGTGTCTCCTGTAGCATAGCTATTTGCACTCAGCATGTTTAATATAGTCCAATACTCTTTCTTTTTTGTATATATCTGTGAGTTAATATCAAAAGGTATATTATGTTAAAAAGTTATTATTCCCAACTTCTATTTGTAACATTTTTTTGCTAAGTATCTAATTCCAGCTTTTGTGTTGCATGCACACACTAATGTTTGGCAGGTTGACCTTTTATACAGTTATTTCTTGTCATCTCCATTTGAGCCTATATAGGTTCATAGGTTCATAGGTTCATAGGTTCATACTAGGCTATCTGCATTGGTCAAGATTTCTCTTGAACAAGTTTTGTTCCACAGCATAGGAGTCTTTGGGTGATGAATCTATGTTTAAGTCTCCCGCCTTATATTCATCAAATCTGGGTTTGACATGGCCTTGTATGTTAGGCAAAGGTCACCTCTTTGTACTCAATCATTGGTCTGATGAGTGATGATATATCACATCTTACAAAACATTTTGTTTTATTGAAAGCTCTCAAAAAAAACAAATACGCCACCAATGTACCCCCAAAAAACATTACCTTAATATTAACACACAAAACTATGTGCATATTCAAATATTAAAGTTTTACCTTCCTAATTGGAACAATTGTCCCAAACTGACAGCCATACTCACAGACTTGGGTTAACATAAAACAAATGTTATTCATGCATGGGACAGCCTATGCTTCTATTAAGTGCTGTCTGGTTTTGTCTTATCTTTATTGCTCTCTTGAATAAGAAAACACTTGAACATTTTCAGAAAACAATGTATCTTCTAGTCATTGAAAGAAAGCCAATTAAAAGAAAGAAGTATTCTCTTTGTATTGCTCTTCATCATATTGTTTCCATGGAGACATGGGAACCAGATATTGGGTTCCTTTTACAAATATTTATTTATTTGCTAGAGGAGAGATTTATTATATTCATTGTTCTTTTTTAATTATTTGCTTTCTCTTAAAACTTGTTACTAGATAAAGCCAAGAGCCTTAATCCAGTCATTCCCCTATGCATGAACTAGAAAAAGCACATAATTTTTTCTTGTATCATAGTGTTTTGAACAGTCTTTTCTTCTTTTTTTTACATTGCAGTGCATACATTTCTTAAAACTGAACAAGGTGCAGTGCATACATTTCTTAAAACTGAACAAGGTGAAAAAGGAAAGATGGAAAAAAAGGGGGTATCTGTTTAGTTTAGTATAACCAGTACACTTGAAAATAACTGAGAAATTGTTACTTTATAGCATGCAGTTATCATGCATTATATAAATATTACTGTTAAGAACAAATATTTGTTTTACTTACAGTAAACTCTTTCCTTCCTCTTCCCCTTTCCTAATTGTTCCTCCAACCATTAATGGCATGAAGTAAAGCATATGCTTTAGAGTCCTGTACCCATTTAACAAAGTAAAAAAGTCCAATATTTCCAGGTTTTCTTGTTACATCATGTTTCACAAATATAAGTAATGCTTTATAATCCCACATTTATTTGTCAATTTCTGTGTTGCTAGTTTTATTCCTGTTTATCTCCATCTCCCAAATCCAGTCCCTGCTTCCTTACCAATGTGCTTCCAGTTCTTCTAGCCAACTCTTGTGCTTTTTTTCTGTCTCAAGCATTTTTTGTTGAAACACTGGAAAAGGTTTCACTGGCACAGTCTCTCTGTGGTCTTTATTACCAGAAGAACAAAAAAAAAAAAAAAAAACAAGTAATCACCGTGGTATCCCCGAAGTCTCAAAACAACCCACTAAACAAGTTAGTGGGTCCAAAAACAAAACAGTGTAAGAAACTTCTCTGTGCGGAAGATTTTCAGTCCATATATCTCTAGTTAATAACAGACAAAAGTACTAGAAGTAGCAAACTTAAACTCATCTTAAGTAAAAAAAAAATAATAAAAAATATATAATTGTACAGAATTACTAAGTGTTCAAAAGTAATCCAAGCAAGGCAGGCAGTCTGTTTCCAGTGGAAATTCCTTTATTAAGTGCACAGACAAGCGATCCAAGTAGAACAAAAATAAAGTAATAGTTTCCTCACAAGCTTTCTAAATATATATATATATATATTTTTTATCAGGCAAGGGCATGGTTTATTGTGCTGTAAATCAAAGTGTTATTAAATTCACATCCCTTCCCCAATCAGTGTGACATTCAAGCTGGTCCTGCCCTACTTAGTAGTTGTCATAATAATATAACCCTTATGTACTTTAAGTAAAATTTATAATGATGTGGTACCTCTTATTTTACCAGATTATTAAGTAGAGTATTAAGTCTGTGATTTTATCCAAGACAATATACTACATGGCTGGAAATATATCAACCTTAGTCCATTTGGCAATCAAAAATATATGTAAATATATACATATACACTTTGCATATAAAACATCAATTGTAAAAATCATATTCTATTTTCATAACCTATTGTTAACAAAGATCACTTTCGTCCTTCTACACTTCTTCAGGCCTGTACACCAGAACCCTAAAAACTATCTATAAATATATATATAACTGTATAATTAGTTAGTATTGTTGTTACACATCATTTTGAATAAAGTGGAAAAAAGAGAACCAGAAAAAGAAAAAATAATAAGAAAAATGTATGATGATGGAAACAAAATATACACTTAAATTACAACTGATTTAAAATGGTATTTAAAACCAACTGGTAGAATAAAATAAAATAAAATTAGTCATGTAAACAATGTGGCAATTTTCTACGTTCCAGTGCTCTTTTTTACTGTTCAACAAACTACTACTGTTCAATTAAAAATACACTGGAACTTAAAAAATTGCCACATTGTTTACATGACTAATTTTATTTTATTTTATTTTATCTCCGAGAGTCTGCCCCATCTCTGGAATAGACTTCCCATACGTGTCAAACAGACCACCTCGCTGATCCTCTTCAAGTGCAACCTTGATGAGTGATGGAAAACCACATATTTGTCCCAGGAGGTTCACCTGTGTCCCTCATTGACAGAGGTGACAGGTGCTGACTGAGGTTTCTTCTTGAGGATAAACTCTTGGCTAGCCTTGGAAGGGTCCCAGGCCAATTAGCCTAGTAATAGTAGATCCTATGATCCTGTGGAACATAACAAATATGCTAAATGGATAGAAGTAAAAGAAAGAATAAGAAGTTTAAAGGTACAGGATATGAAATGGGTTGAAGTAACATCCAGAGAGATTTAATCAAAGTTATGAAAAGCCTCTAATTGGAAAACCTCAGGCCCAGATGCAGTACCTAACTTTTGGTTAAAAGTATTAACATCTTTGGATGAAGATTTAGCCATGAGTAAGAACTGTTTATATGCACACCATGAACAGACACCAACCTGGCTCGCAACAGGAAAAACAATGCTCCTATTTAAGACTAAACCTGCAAGCTCCCCTAAAAATTATAGACCAATAACTTGCCTTTCGGTGATTTATAAATTTTACATGGGAATTGATGCTAACAGAGTTTATAGTCATTTAGAAGAAAACTCAATTATGGCATTAGAACAGAAGGGCAATAAAAGGAAGTCATGTGGAACAAAGTATCATTTGTTGTTAAATAAAGTCATAGTGGAGAACTATAAAAAGGGAAGAACCTAAGTATGGCATGGATTGACTACAAAAAACTTTGATAGTATCCAACATTTATGGATAAAAACAGTGTTTAAAAATGTATAAGATACACCCTACACTGATCGACTACATTACAGTGACCATGAAACAGTGGCAGACCACTTTGGAATTAAGCCATGATAAAGGACAAATTATTATCCCAGGAATAAAAATTCAAAGGGGGATATTCCAGGATGACTCTGTCACCGCTGCTATTCTGCCTTGTCCTTAACCCATTAAGCTGTCTACGTAGCAGCGTAGGCCATGGTTATAATTTATCTTCTAGAAAACAACAAAGTGTAAAGACTTCTCATCTTCTCTTTGTCAATGATTTAAAACTGTATAGCTCATGAGATGAATAGCTGAAAGTACAACTGCAAGTTTTCAAAACTTTTTCAGATGATATAAGAATGTCATTTGGTCTTGATAAATGTGCAAAAGCAGCATTTAAAGCAGGAAAACTGCAGCACCAAGAAAACATCAATTTGGGACAAGAAGGAGTGTATAAATATTTGGGAATTGATGAAGCATCAATAATAAAATATGAACAAATGTAAATAAAACTTAGCAAGGAATATTTTAGAAGACTTAAATTAATCCTGAAAACAGCATTGACATCTAGGAACAAAATCCAAGCTATAAACTAATTTGCTCTTCTGTCCTAACTTACAGTATTGGAATGATTGACTGACCCTAAAACATCTTGGATAGATTAGATAGGAAAACAAGAAGGATGCTTCATGCTCACCAAATGATTTATAAAACTCAGTGCATACCAAGGTTACATACTCCCCATGCTGAAGGAGGGATAGGCCTCCTTGAAATTGATTACATGTATAGATCTGCAATCCTGGGACTCCACACATATCTGCTGACCTCACAAGTCCCAAACATAGGGAAAGTTTTGAAATACAAGGAGAATAAATTTAAGATGACTTCTCTGCTTAATCTAGCAGAAGCATATAGGTGTCAAGCAGGAATGGAAATCAAACCAGAAGTAGATAAAAATCAGGCAGCAACTGAATGTACCAAAAAACAAAAGAAAGAATATAAGGTGAAGGACTAGATGAGAAGGCAAGAAATGTGGAAAATGCATAAATATAGTTGCAAGTATAGAAAACCTCTGGAAGAACCTCATGTTGATCAGGAACTAACGTAGGAATGGTTTAGAAGAGGCAAATTCAAACCAAGAGATGAAAAGTTAATACTGGTGGCCCAGGATAGTGGGCTGTATACACGTTGGCTTACAGAGTCCATTCAACATGTGGGAGAAACAGACAAATGTAGGTTTTGTAAAACCGAATTGGAAACAGTCGCACATTCATTGCTGATTGTGACATACAAATGGCAGAAGGACTGTATACTGAAAGGCATAATAATGTGGCAAGACTGTTGCACTGGGGATTGTGCAAACATTATGGTATTGAAGTGGCTGAAAAACACTGGAAACATGAGCCATTAAGCATCATAGAAAATGATGAAGTTTACATCACATGGGATCACCCATTACCAACAGTTCAAAAGATGGATGCAAGAAAACCAGATACAGTGGTCCATGAAAAGAAGACAAAAATATAATTGAAATCACCATACCCAGTGACTACAATGTCTTGCGTACAGACAGACACATAAAATATCAGGATCTGCAGGCAGAAATGAGAACAATGTGGAAGAAAGCTACACAGACAGTTCCAATAGTAGTAGGAGCAGCTGGTCTTATAAAAAAGAATCTACAATCATATTTAGATATGTTACCAATATATGTAACATCATACGAACTGCAGAAGGAGTCATTACTGGGCACATTGTGGGTGCTGTGAAGAGAACTTTTCGCTGACATCAAAGACTGAAACAATACTAATTTCATGAACTTTAATTGTACTTTGACTTAGGAATGTGGGTCCATTCCTGTCATGGTATTAGAAACCCAAAAGACTTGGAGAAATTAAAAAAGTGAGATATGCCATTAACTAGTTCCAGATTTTACCATCTTCCTCATTAAACTTTCGTAGCATGGGCTTTAATGTTTGGTTAAAATGCCCCACTAATCCATCTATCTAGGATGCTACATTGACATTTTTAATTCCTTGAACATAAAGCAGTGACATAATTTGCATTATTCTGGACATAAATGGGGACCTTTGGTTGATGAGTATTTCCTTAGGTATCACTAATCTGGAAAACAATAACATTAGCCTGCTAGCTGGGAAAGGAGATAGAATGGAAAAATTCCAAACAGAAATTTGGACTGCAGGCTAGAGACTGCTTTCTCTATCAGGGACTGATTTCAGAGTACAGGCAAAGAGAATGGAATGGGGATATCCTAAGTGAAAAACTTGCTCTTTTAGAGTTTTTAGTTGAATCTAGAACAAAAACTGCTGTTAAAAAAGAGATAATTAGTAGAACATATAAAATATTGTACAATAAGTATGGGAATCAGTTAGATGAGGTTAGTAAAAATTGGGAAGAGAGGTTGGATAATCAGCTCACATGGAAACAATGGGAGGATATACGTATGGCTCCCAAATATGCAACAAAGCTAGAAGATTTAGGAATTTTGCTTAAAAGTGTTTGCACAGGTATTTTTACACTCCAAAGATTTTTTTCACAGGTAGTTAGTTTCCAAATGCTGCAGGTGTGATGGAGAAGAGGTAAATTTAAAACTCAAAAAAAAAAAAAAAAAAAACAAGGCTTGCCCAGTTCTCACAAAGATGGCAAATAGCACAAGAGTCAGGAACACTGAAGTAATTGGTCCATTAAAAATATTTTGAAAAAAATGAAGAATTTATTCCATTAAAAGTTTCCATAAAAATGTAAGTTCTTTCATCCTTAAATGAACCAGGACTTCATCAGAACCATCAATAACCAGAAAAAAAACGAATTAAATAACGCATTAATAAATCATGTCATAAGTCAACCAATCAGATTACTGTAAATGTTTTTACATGGGTTCACTACGAAATATCGAAATTCCACAATCCCGAGACTCTGAATACAGACACACGGAATCTCGACATTGCGGAATCTCAGGAAAAAAAAAACCTATAACACAAAACCAATAGTAATAACATTTATGCACGGCGGGGGCAAGCACCCCTACAACTTAAATATACCAACTCCTAGGTTATACTACAGTGGAAAGAATGGCAAAGTTCCCATTCTACATTCACTGTTTTCGAGATTCTGCAATCTCGAGATTCTGGGTGTCAGTATTCAGAGTCTCAAATTCCTGAAGTGAATGAGGCTATAGCCTTTAATAATTTGCTTAAGTTCTGAGCAGCTAAATTATAATACAATTTAGTAAAAATAGGCATCATATTGTTTATTTTAGCTCATGTCAATATTAATTCACTTTACCTTGCTGGAGGTGGGATCTTTAGAAAAGGTTAGGAGCAAATTACATAGAAAAAATGAACAGTGTGGAAGCAATACATACAAAATAATGCTTAGGAGCAGGGTGAGGTTTAAAGGAAGTCAGGAATTAAATTCATAATTTTATGCAATATTGGATTGATAATTATGCAAAAGAATATATGTGATATATAATGTTTGCAATTGAGAATATGTTAATATGTTTTGTTTTCTTTTATATAAATATATGCTTGTCTATGTTTTAACTGATAATTCAATAAAGGTGTTAAAAAACTCTAACTATAGATATAGCATCAGCATTGCATAGCAATACATTCAAATGGCAACTATATAATGAAATTTGAAATCTAAGCATTTTTAAAACATGGGTTAATGGACATTGGAATCAAAGTATTTTTAAAGCATGGGTTAATGGACATAGGAATCAAATATTTTTAAAGCATGGGTGAGGGTCTGTTGCCTCAGAGCATCCAGCACAGACGTTCACAATGTCTTTTATTATTCTTGGCCAGGAAAACCTCACCAGGATCTTTGCGTTAGTCTTTTTCATTCCTAGTTTTCGTCTTAATACATGATTATGTGCTAACCTCATCACTAGATTTCTGAATTGTTTGAACAGGAATACCTGATGTATTACTTCCTGTCTGTCATTATTTACTCTGTACAGTAAGTCATTTTGTAACTCAAAGTATTGGTAAAATGTGACAACATTTTGTATAGTATATTCCCCCTATATCTCTAGCTTTGTTTTCCCTTGCCCTTCTTAGTGTCATATTCCCACTGTCCATTCTCAGAGTTTACGTATATTATGTAGAGGTCAGCCAAATCTAGAGCTTCCTCAGGGTCAGCCTTTAATGAGGTAGATGCCACTGTCTTTTCTCCTACTAGCATAGGCACTGGTGTCTCAATGCCTAACTTTTCAAAGAAAGGAAGCACACTCCTGTAATCTTCAGTGTCAGTTGTTATTTCTGCCTTATTAATTTTTTTCTGTTCATTTCCTTTATGAACCTTACATGTAAAGCACTCTTTTTCATTTTAGTGTTCTTGTATTTTGGCTTAGTAGAAATATCATCATGACACTGTTCAAAATTTTCTATAAACTTACCTTCCAAACAGGCTGTGAAGCATGCTGGTATTTTTTGTATGAAAGAGTGACATAAAAAAGCTATGTAGTTCATGGAGTGCTGTAACTAAGTCTGATTTTGGGAAAAAGATGATTTGTTAAATACCATTCAGACATAAGAAATGTTCTTAATAAAGTTTTATTAAATACCTTTCTGTACTGTTAAGATCTAGTGTCATGTTAGGGCATAACATTGGCTATGACAGAACAGGATCTGAAACGTTCACAGCTTTAAAAGCTGCAGAAACATTGCTGCAGCACAAAAATAAAAATGTGTCAAAGGGATTTGTCTAACAACTTTTAAAACTGTTTATTCATCGGACAGTTTGGTTCTGACCCATCTGTGTGGCTGCTTTGAGTGTTTTAAGCTTCCAAATATGTAAGATGTTTCACATATAGTGTCAATAGTGTAGCAGTTAACACACTCAACTTTGGTGCTGGAAGACCAGAAGGTTGTAGATTCTATTTCCACTCCAGGTGGTTGAATTACTGACACTGCAGTGCAGCATCATGAGTGTCTGGGCTGGGGATTTCTGTGTAGCTCACAGTGACAAGGTATCTGTAAAACAATGGCGAAGCTAGGAATATAGCCTGTCCCTTCACAGGTAACTCATATGAAAGGATGTCTGAAAGCCCTCCCATGTTAGTGCTGCTGACAATGCCACTGAATCACCAGACTGTGACATGTACAGCTTGATTTCATTGTCAGCTACTGGTGACTTGCTGGCATCGGTCCTATTCTGCTGAATTCTCCACCAGTAGAACCTGTGAAAGCACAAAGACAAGATATCAAAGGCTGCAGTTTACTGTAGGTGGGGAGTGCCTACTGCAGAGAAGCTGCTACACAATTATAATGTATTACCTTCTGCTATATAAACTGTCCCTTGTGGTACTTTCACAAGGCAAATTGTATTGGTAACCATAAATTTAAAGCCTGAATACTGGTGAAAAAAATGAATAGCAATAGCTGCAAAGTGCCCTTATTTTCCATTTTTTTCTGTTATTTAACAGCTAAGAAAGAAGACTGGTATGTGGACCCTTTTCAACTATAACATGCACCACAATTAAGGGTTAATATGATAATTTAAGATAGTCAGTCAACCAACATGTTTTTGGGAGTAAAAAAACAGGAGTACCCAAATAGAACGGTCACAGACAAATGGAAAATGCTGATTTGACACAGACAGTAACTAGACGTTAGGATGGAACCCTTGACCTGTGGAACAAAGATTGTAGCACTTCACCACCATGCTTCATTAATAATTGAACATTTATTTTTTCTTTGCAAGGCCATTGCTATTGTTTTTTTTTTAAATGAGATCTAGGAGTTGAGTTTTAACAAAATGATAATGTGTTTGGTTTTACCAGGTTGTGGTTGGTTAACATAAATATAACTAAATCAATGATCCTTGCTACCAAACAAAGGCTGAGCTAAGGAGATCATATCCAATGTATTATCTGCACTAGGTCATCTACCTTGGCATGGTTGAACATGACAAATTTATGGGTCAATGGCTTGATTCTACCCTGACCAATTGGAGTACCACACTGAGACAAGTGTGGATAAAGTCCATAAATTCCGTCTGCTTAATTGAACCAAAGACAGTAATTAGGATTTAACTTGTTCATGCTTAGGGCAGAGCAAGCTGTTCCAATAACTGCACTAAACTCTTCACTCAACACTGCTATCTATCCTCAAAGTACCCTTAATAAATTTGCACAATCATTTCACTGAGTCAAATGAGCAATATTATGTTTCATTAGAAAAGATACTCTGGTTTTCAGTCATAGGTAAATCCACTTTACTATTAGCAACTCTTATTTTCAAGTATTTGTATTTCATGCACTGCTCTACATTAACATACAAGTCAGAGCTAAAAATATTCAACCAAGGATCCTTTAATATAACACCTGAGGAAAGGGAATTTAGCAAAGTTATTCCTGTCAGAGCATTCAAAATTAATAAGTGAATGTCAGAGATTCAAAGAAAGAGAATAATATGCTAAACATCACCAAAATGATCATTACTTAATAGTTGTAAATCTGTATTAGCACTCCAAGATCCTGCTTTTGTTTTACCAAAAGCAGGGACACTGAGTTTCCACTTTTGCAGGAAAAAAATAACAAACCTTGAATTTGGACTATTGGCAAAATGGGATTTTCATGAAATCTGGCATTTTAGCTCATAGCTTTCACTCACCACAACCTTTATTTCTTCTTATATTTGCTACTTATAATAGTGTCAGGCTTACTTTACTGAGCGTTCTATACCCAAAATATACTTTAATTTTGCATACGTGTTTGTGTCTACTTCTAAATTTTGAAGTTTCAAAACTTCAAATTTCTTATGGTAGAGACCATAAGATCGAAGTTTTGAAACTTCGAAATATACATAAAAAATTTAAAAACAACTTTTTTTTATGTTTTTGCAGTGAGGGCAAACCCCCTTGCACCCCCATACCCCCTGATAATTAAATATACCAACTCCAATATAGCACTATAGCCAGGAAAATGGTAAATATACCATTCTACACTGTACGACGATCTCCATTTAAACTGTTCAAAGTTTCAAAACTTTGATCTTATGGTCTCAACCATAAGAAATTCAAAGTTTTGAAACTTTGAAATTTAGAAGTAAACCCAAGCACGTGTGTGTATGTATATGTGTGTGTGTGTGTGTGTGTGTGTGTGTGTGTGTGTGTATATATATATATATATATATATACATATATATATATATATATATATATATATATATATATATATATAAATATATATATATATATATATATATATATATATATATGTATGTATATACATAGACTACAAACATATAATGCAATCATAGAATACCAGAAATTATGCTGAAAAAAGAGTTGTGCATTAATTTGATTTCATCTCTAAAAAATTGAATTTCATTCTTGAGAACCACAAATCAGTGTCCATGACTATTAGTGAAGGGATTTAGTAATGCAAAGTTCTATTTTTTTCTTTCTTTTTTACCTTATATGGTAAGACTGTAATATTTTCCCTGTTTTGCTTTGTTCTCTTCTGCTGCCTATGCTGGTGTCTGTCACTCTCACTTGCAAACAAGGTTGTCAAGAACACACACGTTATTTGCATTACACATAATGTCTAACATGCACATAGACAAATGGTAATGTCTATTCTCAGCAACCGGGTCTATATTAGAACATCAAATGTTCTAAATATTGAATGCCCTGAAGAGTGAAAATGCAGGACCTCAAAATCATTGTTGTGGGGGTTGCAGCCCCCATACCCCCCGCTAAATATATATTCCAACTCTGAGATCACACTACAGTGAGGAAAGGGCAAATATTCTGATCTTCACTATACTGCGATCTTGAAAAAAGACTTTGAGGTCCTGCATTTTTGTTCTTTAGAGTGTTTGATATTTAGAACATTCAATGTTCTAATATAGACCCTCAGCAATCTCTAAAGCATGCACCAAAAGTAACACTAAACACCACATATACACCTACACCCAATGGAGCCCAAAGAACCAAACCCAGAAGATAAGCAAACACTTTACCTAGGGCCCTTGTCATAGGGGATGCTATTGTACAAAAACAGATACCCTACTCACCAGTGTGGAGAAGGAGAATATAACAGTTAGTTGCTTATCTGGAGCCAGGATCTGCCAGGTTATGTATGCACTAAAGTCATTGCATCACAGGTACCAGTATGATTCTATCATAGTCCAAGTGGGTGCAAATGACTTGAGACGTACTTTACTGGACTATATGAAGAGAGGCATTATGGATCTCTCTGAATATGTGTCACAGTGGGGTATGTGCCTTGCATTGAGCAGCATTCTATCTTCACAAAGGATTATGCCACAATACGTACAAAAAATTACTACTGATTTTGCTTAGTTTCTGGTGTCATTCCACAGGGATTCAATATTTGTCAGCATGGGAGGACAGGGTGAACAGACCACATTGCTTCATCAAGAATGGTCTGCACCTGTCCCAGTGGGCTTTCAGATATTGGCTACAACTTCATCCACCCCTTAGAGCATTTTTAGACAATGTCAAAATGACAAACCTACCTACATAGCAAATAAAACTGAAAGGAACCTAAAGATGTTACTGCTCAATGCCAGTAACCTTAGCAGGAAACTCCACACCATACAAGCTCTCCTCACACTGGAGAATATAGACAGCTGTGCCATTACAGAGACATGTTTAAAGCCACAGAAAGTACTCCAGCAGTGCAAGGCTTCAGTGCCTTCCACACATTTAGAGGACTAAAGGTGGAAGTGTCTTGATCTACATTAGCCGAAAATATACCTCTAGGTTGGTTAAACAGGATGATGCCCTGGAGTTCATCCACATGCAAATTACCATAGATAAAGTTCCTTACTATATCCTAGCAAGCTACAGAACACGATCTATGCTCCAACAATCCCACAACTCATATGTAAACCTACTGGAGGTACTCATCATCCAAGCTTTCTATGGACTGGGAAACTTGCACTGCACCCAACTCACAGACACAACATTTACTAGACTTTATTAACACAAATACCCTTGACCAGATAGTGTGCATGCCAACCAGAGGTTCAAGTATACTGGATCTAGTACTCCCCAATATCGGAGAGTACTACACCCCCAACCCCATCATGTCCTCACTAGTTGGGTCACAAAGCTGTCTCCTTTGAATTAAAAATCAACTTGTAAAACCCAGCTAAACCTGTAACAGTTATGAACTATTCTAAAGGAAACTACATCCTGTTATGCAACAGTTTCTGAAAATTCAATGCCCCACGAACCCTGAGCTCACACAAACCTATGTAGAATTGTTCACTGAAACCCTTTACAGCCATGTAAATTGCTGCATGGAGGCTGCTGTACCTACCAGAAATAAGCCCCTAACAAACACCAAAAACAAACCAAGCTATGTCGTTTGTCTGTCATTTTGGCAACAAACTAAAAAGATCAGTGGCCTTAAAAATCTTAGTTATCAGAAGAGAATGGCGGCCTTTCCTTGCATTTATTCTCTTACAGACTTCTCTGTGGAGATCTATGTCTACCCTTTCCTGCCTTAAAAAATCCAACCCTATTTGATCTCCTATCCATTTGCAGAACTAATGTAGCACCAAATACTTGGTTAAAGGAGTTAAACTTCATTAGTAGATAAATAAGACACATTGGCATAATAGATTCATATCCCGACATATCCCTCACCTCTGGAAAAAATTTCCACTACATGTCAGAGTAGCACCCTTGCCACCGTTAAAATAAACCTAGATAACTGGATGGGCAGCCTCAAATTCTCACCTGCTTTATTTTGTCATGCTCTCCTTGAGGCTAGAGGGAAATTTTGAACAGAGTTTTGTGGCTACGCTTGATATAGCCTGCATACTGATCAGTTAGTACTTACCTATGAACCTATGGAGGTATCCTAACCTTAACAGGTTGTATAAAAAAAGAAAAAAAAATCAAAACCAAATCAGAAAGAGCAACTCTCAGAATGACAAGAGCTCACTAGTTAAACAATGAAGACTAAGTCCAACAAGGCCAGTTATGAGGATGGGATAGCCTCACAGGCTAAGGACAACCACAAGGCCTTTTACAGCTATGTCCAAAACTTTAAAGATAACACACAGCAGTGTGCTGAATTTTAGTAAATTGTATTACCTTCACTGAGCTGAGTGATATAGCAAATCTACTAACTGACAAATTCATCTCTAACTTCACCTCTCAATCCCACCCCCTGGAAAATCTCTTCTGCATAAATCCCCCAACTATCAGCTGGGAACAGGTCACAGTGGTGCTCACTAAGGCCAAAAACACTGCCTCAGTTGGCCCAGGCAATATCCCAGGTTGCCTCCTAAATATTTTGAAACATGACTTATCAGGATCACTAGTGTTACTTTTCAACTACAGCCCTAAAACAGCCTCAACACAGGCTATATACCATGTGAATGGAGGACTGTAATATTTAAAACTCTTCACAAGGGTGGTCCATCAACCAACCCCGGAAACTACAGACCCATCAGTTTGACTAGACTAATATGCAAAGCCATGGAATGTCTTATCATGAGATGATCAATAAAGATGATGGTAGCCTACAGACACTGGACTGATCCCAGTTTGACTTTGTCAAAGGAAGGTCTTGCCTAGTAAACCTGGTAGAGTTCCTTGAGAGGGTCACCAAGGCAATGAATGAGGAGGAAAGTAGTGCGTACTGCCCACCTTGTCCTGACTAAGACCTTTGATATAATACCACAGTGCGTACTGCCCACCTTGTCCTGGCTAAGGCCTTTGATACAACTCCCCACTTACAGAAATAGGCATAAATCCCTACTTAATTCATTGGATTGCCAGCTGGCTCACAGATATGACCCAAGAAGTCAGGATTGGTGAGACCACCTCCTCCATGCTGGACCTGCTTCTGTTTAGCATCTACTTCTCGAATATCAAGGCTAATGTCAAGGGCCTCTGGCTCACCAAGTTCACAAATAATTGCAAATTGACAGCTATCATAGATCCCCCCATGACACTAATGTCCTGCAAGAGGGTCTAACACAGACAAATAACTGGTGCCACAGCCACAGATAAAAACTCAATGCCAAAAAGTGTGTTATAGTGCCTTTTGAGAAAACATCCCCTCAAGTTAATTATGCCATTGATAAAACACCCCTAACAGTTGACTTGGTAGTTAGGGAACTGGGGACATATGTAGTCAGTAATATGGCCTTTGGCCAACATGTAGCCAAGATAGTAAGAAAATATTTCTATGTCACGCAACTTATAAGTAAAGGTATGTCACCTAGGTCCATTGAAGTTACAGTATCACTTTACTTGGTCCTTATCATACCTATCATTGAGTACAATGCTACCTTTAGCTTGTACCTGACCAGGCATATTCAACGGCTGGAACACCCAAGATAGTCCAGGGTATTAACACACTGTCCTACACAGATCATTTTAAGGCCCTGTCTCTACATTCAATCTCCTACAGGTTACTGACAAGCAATCTATGCCTACCATATAAGACATCCTCAGATCTAGCCCTGGTGGATCTTTTGCAAATCTTCAAAATAAACAGCACCAGAAACACTAGATCCAAGGATTTATACTTTGTGACATAAATAGAACATGCTGGCAAGACTGATATGTGTCTCAAAACATCCCCACGCAAGGGAATAGGTTTCCCATCAATGTGAAGCACAGTCCATCCCTGACCCTATTCAACCATAACCTTGACCATTGGATGAGAAGTTGTAAATAAACCCCCAGTCTGGCCCCCATGAATCTGATGGACCGAGACCAACAGCAGGTATTCCCTTTCTAACATACCCCTTGAAAGAAAACCTTTTGCAACCTCCTAACATACCACTCCAAATAGATAACAAAGTTACATGGTGACACAATTTGGTTGGGTTGCATGACTAGGCTTATAAAGGCCTTGGTATTAGTATATACTTATGAACCCATGAAACTGTGATGGAGATAGTTATTGATGATAACGTCTGTATAAGGTTACTACCTGTCCCTATTTGCACAGGACACTCCATATTTGAGCAGTTGTGTCCTGTAGCAAATAAATAAATAATTTCCTAAGTTTTCTAACATAGTTAAATAAAATAATTATTTTAGATTTGATATGTCTAAATGTTATATGAAACAGCATAAAGCAACTCAAATGCTAGAAGAATAAGCTTTTATTTTTGGCAAAAAAGTGAAGTTATATCCCTTGAGCTGGCCGTGGGTATGTTTTGTTTTGCAAAATTTCTGATTTCTGTAAAAAGTGTCCCACTTTGGGCATTTGAAAAGGTGGTAACTCTACATCTGTAAAGGTTATCTAACCTTGTTTGCAATGTGGCACAGGTTGTGGCTGGAAAGTGTGCTTGGTCTAGGTAGTAAGCGAATTAAAAAAAAAGAAAGAAATCAGCTCAACTGACAACTTTCACTAAACGTTTTCAAAATGTTGGTGATTGATTAAATTGACTTAACAGTTCTAGTCAACAGCCTCCTGTTTCTCATTTTTACATAGGGTTGGGGTGTAACATCAAAATTAGTAGATGAGAGGAAATCACCCAGATCCAATATTTCAGAAACATTTTTTGGGGGAGGGGCACTGAACAGTTTAAAAATGGGATGGAACCATAGCAATATTTTGTGCTTTAAAGACACAGGTGCCTTTAGAATCCAATAAATATGTACACAACTTATTTTAAAAATTACAGTTACACACAATTCTGAAGGCACTCTTGCTCGAAACAGTTTGGCCATACTTGGAATAACAATGAAATAGTAACAAAATTGTTTACCAAAATCACTAGGTGTTACTTATACCTACTGTGACGACCGTGCCTTGGCCCAGCAATCATGGAGCCTCAATCCTCACCACTAACACCAGGGAGGTCGTCTCCTAGAAGAGAAAATGATAACTGATACACACAGTAAAGTACAATTTCCCTTAAGTGCACACAGAGATTACAGTCAGTCTGGGGCTGGCTGCTCCCTTGCTCACCAGGTCCCCAATAAGACTCCCCACTGGCACAGCTATAGGGTCCAGGTCTCAGCCTAACTGGTCAAGCTAGAACCTCCAGTACCTTCTCTGTGTAACCAGTGCTTCGTGTCCCCGCCCAAATAGCTGACACAACACACACACACTTTGAGATAAGTATTTATACAACTTCACAGACACTCCTGGGAAAGGCTGACACAGATTCTCTAGCTGTGCCCCTTTACCCAGACTATATGGTAGAAATTACTGCCACCACCCAGTTAATAATATCAGCTACTAAAAGGCCCTTAACAGGATGTCCAATTATTACTGTGCAATATTATTATCCCATGGTAGTATGACTAACAGGCAAGGCTTACTTTAGAGTGGCCTATTACAATAACCTCTATAAATATGCAATGTATTCTAGAGCTTATCTCTACACAAAACAGCCACAGGTAGAAGGTTTTAAGAATATTTAATAATAAATAATTAAAACACAAGACAAAACTACTACACCACAGAGATATCTAAGAGTTCGGAGATCACACAGAAACTTAATACAATACAGTAGAACAGGTCTGATTTCAAAGAAAAATACCTAATTAATCTTTACTAGCTTTAACTATTCCTACAAGAAATCACAGTGCTAAAAACTTACATGTGAGCATAAGCAAAGTGCTGGTAAATTGGATATCAAGATCAAAATGTTCTTTGTCTCTTGTGAGAAATAGTTTATAAAACATCACTAACAAACATGTCTCTGGGTCCTCCCCAGATTACATCATTTTTGACACTTAGGTTTTCCCAGTATTCATATTGCATCATCTTGACACCTGTTCTGAGTCCTCAGGCTAATAGAAACTCCATTTACATTATTTAGCAAGCTAACACCTGCACAGGAGAATACAACAATAAAAGGCATTTCACATATACACTCTAGCAGAAACCAAAGCAATAAAGCACCTTCCACATGTACACTCTAACAATTATTCCTTAAGTTAAGACAATAGGAAGAATGTCTTCAGCCAGCCTGACCGAAACCAACTTTAAAGATCAAAGAATGTCATAAAATCATTTCAATTTCAAAAAAACACATTTGAAAGTCTTGACTTAGTTTTTCTTTACATCAAGGGGGCAATGTTGTAACAATCTTGAAGTTCACATTTTACAGTGTTTTTCTTACACTCAAAAAACATGCCTGTATTTTACATTTATTTACAAATGCCAGAATTATATACCAAATTCTATTTGACTGGGCTGGCAGCCTTTGCCCATCTCTCCCCAATCGTCACACCTACTTTGTTTGTGCATTTCGGCTTTTCCTGGTTAGTGGTCGCCACAGCGGAACTCCGGTCCGCTAATGATTGGCAGTAGAGTTTTATGTGCTGGCTTGCCGGGCCTAACACACAACCTTCAACGAAGGAACGCCCGTTCACGCATGTCGCCACACAGAAGACGCTCTGAGAATCGAACGGGCAACATCTAACTGTGAGGCGACAATGCTACCGCAGCACCACCACGGCAGTATTAAAGTATCTGACAGTAATAGGTTGCTCCTGGAATACATACCTCTCAACCTGTTAGCACTGTTAGCGCAAAAAAATCTGGACAAAGCCTAAAATAATGGGGGCAAAATGGGGTGAATTTGCTCTTATAATCTAAGAAGGTTGTTAGAAAAAACAGAATTTGTGTTAGCATGTATGTATATTCTGAAGGATATGAAGTCTGAAACTCAAATGTACGTCATTATTTTGTGACTTCAATCCTTAGTGATTTGCCAGAAAAACAGACATTTTTATGAGACACAGCCCAAAAATATAAAGCAAAAATCTATGCAGTCTGCTAAAAATCTGGATGGTTGAGAGGTGTTGAATACAGGTAACTGTATTTATTTTTCCCTTTATTAATTTTGTTTAGAACACATTGTCTGAAGTAGTTGGCAAACTGTTCAGATTTCATCACTTTGAGCCTCTTGCTGCGCCCCAGTGGTGTGGGAGTACACCGCCGCTGTGCCCGCCCGCCGCCCAGACACTGCGCGCCGCCTGCCAGCAGCCCGTTACTCGCTTCGTGAATAAACAGCCAGGAGCTCCCCTCAGCTGCAGCAGTAGCTCGCGCTGTGTCACGGCCAGTAGCTGCAGGTCGACGAGCTGCCAACGAGTGAGTCTGCATTAGAGGTGAGCGCGAGCCCTGTGCAAAGCAGGGAGACCAAACAAGTGCTGTGAGTAAGAGTGACCATTTATTTACTTGGAGTTGTTGTTTCTGGCATGTATTGTCAGGCTTGTTGTGAGGCAACGGAATGGCATGAGCAGACCTGGGACTGTGTGGTCTTCGCTAAGGGGGCGCACTTCTGAATTGTGTTTTGTTAGGTATCCACACCTTGAATGACTAACATTCGTTTTCCAGCTCTGCTTGTTTTCTGCAGCTTATGTTTGTGGAACGTTTTTCTTATTGCAATCGTTTCTTGCATTGCAAGGAAATGTGCATGGTGTGTCATTAGAACTTGTGGTGAAAAAAAGTGTGGTACCGATAACTGTTAAAATATTCCTGCTAATTGCTAAATAATTATTCATAAATTTCAGTCTTATTGGATACAGGGAAATATTGGGCATGTGTTTAATTAAATCACAATTAAATTCAAATACTGAACTGAATTGAAGTGTGTCGTGAAAAACGTAAAACTATAGTGTAATTTTTTTTTTGTTTTTTCCTAATAATTTATAAGGAAATCCTTTATGGACCGTTGTGTATTCTAGTTTTTGTTTACTTTGATGTGAAACGCAGCAGAAAAAGTACAGCTTTGTAGGAATTACTGAATGTGTGAGTGAGCAGTGAGCACGTTACCAAAACTTACGACTAGCATAACTTTATACATATATTTATGTGTGTGTGTATTTATGTTGTTGTGTGTGTGTGTGTGTGTGTGTGTGTGTGTATGTATATATATATATATATATATATATATATATATATATATATATATATATATATATATATATATAGTGGAATACTAGTCTTACCTCTTATCGTACCTCTTTCATGCAACTGAAACAGGCTGTATTGATGAAGTTCTAACATGACAAGATCAGAGTGTGATTTAGAGGGTACAGTAATAATTCCAATAACATTAAAATATACAGAAGTAATTAGAGAGGAGGAACCTTGTCTTTACAGTCAGTATAATTTTAAGAATGGATACGTGATTTTTAAACCAGTGAATACATTCTGCGAATATGAGCAAGTATCATGTACGTGTTGCCATGGAAGGTATGACTTCTGGTACTGCACCCATGTTATAAATGAAACTTTTCTTACACTGACTGGTAAACAGAGCCTTTAAACTACTCACCCCAGTAATCGACTCCTCCTTTACTTAAATTCCAGTTGGAGTCTAGTCAACAGCTCTTCTACTTCTAACCAACATTTTTGCATATTGTTTTTATTCGGCAGTGGAACTGTTTGTTGCATGACTTGCTAATAATTTATGGAACGTGATGAGGTGAGAAATGAATTAATTTCATAGGTGTTTCCTGAGGATGAACTGTCTTCTGCTGTTTGCAGGCTTGCTTGCTGAAGAGACTGATCATTTTCTTCTTCCTGTTTAGCTTGTGGGAAGTACCAATTCTTGCATTCCGTAAGTTAAAATATACTGTATCTGGATTGCCCTCTTCTATGTTTTCCTTTTCACATGTGTGCATTTACTGTTCACAATAAAATTGACAATATAAATTAAATAAATACTGTTTTCTTCTATTGCGTCTGATTTTACTGTTCCTAATGAAAAATGCACTGCAAATAATCTCCTTGAATTGAAACAGCTAGAGACCTGTTATAAATTAATCAAGAAAATACAAAAAGCTGACAAAAATCCTATTGACAGACAAAAGTATTATGTTAAAAGCAATTGACTTGACTATCAAATCTACTTCTCTTCAAAAATTGATATATACCCAGATGATGATATGGAATAATGCATATTATACACGCCTTACCCTGCATAAATTTAACTCTAAAAACTCTCCAACCTGTCCATATTGTAAGAATCAACCGGCTGATCTTCTTCATATGTTCTGGAGCTGTAAATGCATATACAAGCTTTGGAATTCCCTTAAGATTCAACTTCAGAAGATGGGTTACCAAAGCACAACGTTGTCATGGAAATTTAAGATTTTGCATATTCCCCCGAAAGAACTTCCTAGATCACAAAGTATTATATTTATTAATATTTTTTATTAATGAAGCTTTATATAGCCACAAATTGGTTAGACCCATCTAAAACATCATGGGAAAACTTTAGAGTGTTGGCAACAAGGCATATATTATAGCAATAACCCAAGCCTGGGTGTGGGTAATGCTGGATTAACCCACGGTTGGCGTGGTTTCGCCCCGAGGGACCAAACAAAGCCAACCATGGGTAAATACAGCATTACCCACACCCAGAAGTGGGTTATTGCTATTATACCATGACATTATTTAAGAAAAGAAACTATTACTTTTCTTAAATAATGGCATAGTATAATGCCTGTTTACTGCCCTTCCGCAGATGTCTGGCATCTGTGGCAGTTCTGATGTACTGCGGCCTGCGCAGTACATCAGAGCTGTGGGCAAAAGCAACGGAGAAAGCAAGATCTCCGTTGCTTTTTTTTTTTATTGTTTCACTATGTTAAATGGGTTTAACATGGCGAGACAGCTTTAAAATAAGCAACGGAGATGTCCGTTGCTTATTTTAAAACTGTCTTGCTATGTTAAACCCATTTAACATAGCTACAGTAAAAAATCAACGGAGATCTTGCTTTCTCCGTTGCTTTTTAAAACCTGTCTCGCTATGTTAAATGGGTTTAACATAGCGAGACTTTAAAATAAGCAACAGAGATCTCCGTTGCTTATTTTAAAGCTGTCTCGCTATGTTAAACCCATTTAACATAGCGAGACAGTGTTTTAAAAGTAGAATTATACTAATGGAAAAAAGTCCGGGCGACCGGACCTTTTTCCATTAGTATAACTCGATTTACAATGTGCACGCTGGCCAATCAGCGTGCATGTTTTGGGGGGGGTCATGGTATAATAGCTCATAAACTACTTTTAAATCTGCATAATAAAAATATTAATAATCCAAAAATTTGGGAACAGACATTTAATATTATACTAGCATAATACTTTTAACTTGAAGGTATTAACAATTATTTATATGTTTGGAGAGAATTTTGTAATCAAACTGTCTATTACTTGAAATGTTATTAATTACTTTTTGTTTTTCTTCTATTATTAGTGTTTCACATGAAAGCATTCTTGTAAATATTGTATATTTGTTTGGTGTGATGGTTAGTGATATTAGTTAGTAGTTTTTTTTTTTTTTAATTTTTGTTCTTGTTTTTAATGATGTATGAAAATAATATAATAATAAAGATTTATTATGGAAAAAAATAAAGCTGACGAAAATGAAACAAGTAAATCCATGGTATAATAATTGTGTATGTATGTGTGTGTGTGTGTGTGTGTGTGTGTGTGTATATATATATATATATATATATATATATATATATATATATACACATACACACACATATACAGTAGGGGTTTGGGGCAGTTGGTTGAATGACTCGTTCACTGAAGAAAAATGTATTCAGTTAAAATGGCTGAAAGCCCAACTGAAACCATACATTAAAATCACACAATGGTATGTTTTTCAAAAACAGAATTTTATAGGGGGCAAGCTCATCATTACCCCTACACCCTTTTTACTTTAATACAGTAGCTCTATCATTGTATAATTGTGTCAAAAAATGAAAATATCTCAGGCAGGATTGGTGGTTGGTATAATGATTAAGGTGTCTGACTCATAGAAACAAGGTACACTGTTTGATTCTCACCATTGGCAGGGAAATTAGCTAGGCTTAGAATAGGGTTGTCACCTTTTCAAATGCTCAAAGTGGGACATTTTTTGTAGAAATGTCAGATTTTGCAGGACAAAACATACCCATGACCAGTACAAAAGACAAACCATCACCTTTTTGCTAAAATAAAAGCTTGTTCTTGTAGCATTTAAGTTGCTTATGCTATTTCATATAACATTTAGGTGCTTCAGATAAAAAAATAGCTGTTTTATGAAACTATTACAGAAAACTTAGCAAATATTTTTGTCCTAAAATCTCAGGTCATCTGCCATTTTTTCAATTTTTTTGCAGGACACAACTGCCAAAAGTGGGACTGTCCCTTGCAAAGTGGGACAGGTGGTAACCCTAGCTTAGAATGGCCTGTTAAGGAAGCTAACCTAGTAATTAGCTATGAACTATGAACTGCCAGTGCATTAATGGAAACTATATCAACAATGATTATCTATAGGTAACCTCAAGTATCAGGTAAAACTCCTTCATGTACTTCCATATGTTTCTGCTTTTGTGTTGCAGGACTCCGTATAGCTCTGCTGCATTCATTGCAATGGACTTTCAGCCAGACTGACACAGCAGTGCAGTATTAGGGTGATGTTGCACTCCTGAGTATGCCGTCCTTCAGATAAGATGTTAAAGTGATGTCCTATCTGCCTGAGTTGGTGGTAGCTTAGCAGGATATAAAAGATTCTGTGACATCTATTGAAAAGAGTAGGGGAGTTTCCAAGTGCCCTGGCCAAATTTCCCCAGTAGTAGAAATATCACCTTGGGTTTCCCTGAAAAGACATCTCTAGCGTAGAAGGGCTAACCTGGTCAACAAAAGAATAAATAAGCAATAAAATAATATATAAAATATGTAATGTGTATGTGTGAATCTATCTGTCTGTATAAATATCTTTCTCTCTATATATGTATAGTGAGAGAGAGAGAGAGAGAGTAGTACTACATTCGGTCAAATGATTGTTTAGATGACTAAGTGTAGTGCAGGGCAATTTGAGGGAACATCATATTGAGAGTATCACCCTTGATGCCGACAAACTACCCGCTGAATACCTTAAGTTAGCTGTTAACGTCATAGCCTGCCCAGTCTCCATATTGATCAACCAATCCATAACTGAGCACCAAACTGCAAAATGGAAAAATTAATTCTCCCGTACATTACCTGTTACCATAGGCATACCTCAGGACTCAATTCTAGGTCCACTTCTATTCAATATCTTCAGTTAACAAGCTCCACACAGCTACTGACCTAGCCACAATCATACAATACGCTGATAACTCCACACTCATCTGTGTAGCCCCCTCACTCGCTAAACTCCAAGAAAAAACTCAGCTCTCATTTTTGGCAGTAGAATCTTGGCTTACTACCACCCAACTAATATTGAATCCCAATAAGACAAAATTAGTGATCTTCTCGAATAACAAGCCCACTGATCACCTCTCTCTGTTCCTAATATACTCTTCTATCATTACAAAAATTTAACCGATGTCAAACTGCAAGCTACTTGGTGTCACAATTGACAGTAACATGAAATTTGATACATATCTGTCAACTACTATAAAGAAAGTCCACACAACACTAAGCTCACCTACAGATCAAAACCATAACTCACTGACTTCACCAGACAATCTGTTGTTAGGACCGATTTACTATCTCCCCTCTTCTATGCCTCTATCATCTTCACTAATTTAAAGAAAACTGATGTAGCAAGACTAGAAGCTTGCTATAACAAGATTGCTAGATTTGCTAGCAACTGCCCATATAGAACACATCATTGTAATTCCCTATGACATCTAAACTGGCTGGAACTACCTACCTCCTTACCCTCCTTGCCCTCACCCACCTTACAATAGCCCATGAATAGTATATTAAAACAACAGAAGGCAACTTAGATCTTCTGAAAACCTTCTGCTACAAGTCAGAAGAACTAACAACGTCTATGGTGATTCTGTCTACTCCAGTCATATCTCCACGACATGGAATCTGACCCCACAACATATACAAACTACAGCTATCCCTCAGCAATTTTAATCACTGCTTAAGTCCCACCTCTCTAGGAACTGGCTTTGCTCTTGCCTAAATCCTGGCTAAGCACTATCTCCACCCTACTCTTCAGCATGCATTCCTGTCAACATACTCAAACTGATTAGGTAAACCTTTCTACTTCTACATTTAACCACTAACACACACTCTTATCTATTCAGATATAAAACCCAAGCTATGTTTTGCTCAATTGTGGTTATGTTTCCTCTAAATATTATGATTTTTCGTGTTGAAAATTCTAACTATTATAGCTATGTATGGTTCTCTTTTTCTTTGACAGTTGTAACTAATATTATAGCTAAGTATGTATATCTTGTCATCCTGTTCTAACATATGCTTGTAATGAATTAAATAAAGAGATCACTATTTTAGTTGACTGTGCTTTGTTGACAAAGATAAGTGATTTTGTAGTAAGGGTTGGGAACATGAGTACGGGAGTTAGAATAGGGATTAGGGAAGGGCACATGCTTGGTGTATATGCAAGTGTACATGTTAGAGTAAGTAGAAGGGGATAGGTTAAGTGTATGTTTGATCGTTTGTGAGTTAGGATGTCCAAGCTGTCTTGCATAGTGGTAGGGTTATGAAAGGGCTTTTCTAAGGTAAGGTGTATGGTTAGGGTCAGGGTTAGGGTTAGAGTAAGCATGCATTACTAAGGTGAAGCAAAGGAGGTCTCTCATCTCAACTATTTATGTTCAGAATAACAAAGCCATAGATGCATCGACAAAAATTTGGAAGGTCAGCTTTATTGTTTTCCATTTCTTTCCTGCATCTCAGCTCTGGGTATTCCTCAGGCTATGGAGAAAGTGCTCCATATTCACAGATAATGAACTAATAATTAACACAAATTATTCTGTCTGTGAGAGGAGCAAATATTTCATTCATTTGGAGGCTTCTCTTTCACCAAAAAACTTGGTCTGTGAGCAGCACACATCACCATCACAATCCAAACATAATCACAGTAAAATTTCTTGGGTTGAGGTTGTAAAAAAAGTGTTTATCAAAGCCTCCTAGAATTAGTAAGAATAGGTCTCAGTGAAAGTGCAGAACTTCATCTCCATGCATGCCTACAGCAATAAGACACTAAGAGTCAAATCACTTTACTAAGAAAATATCTCAATTATAGCTGACTGTGACTTAGGCACAGAGGTTCTCCACTCAGAAAGCTGCACAAGGATAGGATAATGGTGAGTTGTCTTTTGAATGCAAGTATTTCTGACTTCAGCAAAGCTCTCAAGACCCTTACATGGCAAATCTGACTGTGGCATGGCAGTGGTCCATGTTGGGGTGAATGATTTGGGGTGAATGATTTGGAGTTCAGAACCCCGAGGAACATACAGAGAGACACATTGGAACTTTTAAATCATCTGATGAATGCAAGCAAGACACTAGACTTGAGTGTAATACTTCCTTCTCCAAGAATGATACCTAGGTACAATGAACAGATAAATAACTTCAACAACTGGTTAAATAATTGTGTCACTCCAGGGGGATCCTTCATGTATTAGCATGGGACAGATGCTTCACAATCCAACTTTCTTTGCAAAGGATGGCCTACACCTCTCATTTCAAGGCTTTTAAATACTGGGTAATGTCTTTGCAACCCAGTATTGCCTTTTTAGACAGTCCAGCTAATGGACATTAAAGTGTAACAAACATATCAAAACCAGAACTGGATTATATTAAGGTAGCTGTTCTCAATACCAGAAAGCTCAACAACTAATCGCCTGATCTTGAATCTCTCCTCCATTTGGCATGCATCCATGTTTGTGTAATTAGTGCAGCTGGGATTAAATGTAAAGAGAGTATTCCCTCTATACCTAGGTTTCCTGCCTACCATACCTTCATTCCTGATGACATATGTGGTCGTTTCTACATATTTGTCACATACCATATAACCTCAAGGCAGATTGATTCTCATAGACCCACACATTGAACTTATATAACTCCAGATCACATTAAACATGGCAAATTATCAGTTTATAATCTGTTAAAGGATGCACTCCATGTACCTTGATTATCCTGTAAGACTCCTAAAAGAACTCCATATAAACAAGAATTCCCTTATAAAGGGGAACTTTAACTGTCCTTCAATAAACTGTGTCACCCATATCTTCAATGTAGGCTTAATTTAGAAGTTATTTGACTTAATAAATAGAAGCTCCCTTAAAGAAAGACTTAACCAACCCACTAGAGGAAATAATATTCTCAATCTGGTCCTTACAAATATAGCCACATGGTTCTCTATTTCCTTGGTATTTCCTTCCCCACATAAGTTCATAGTTCATAAGTTCATACGAGGTTACTAGGCTAGCATCCCTAGAGCTCTTGCAAGCCTAGCCATGTTAATCCCAAATTGCCCCAATTGTTCTTATTAAGCAGATGTACTTTGCAGAGCTAGTCTATGGTCAACACCTTCTCTTCCTGTCCATGAGGGAGATGGGTGCCACTCCGGGGTGAATTTACAGTCTCCAATCGTAAGTTGGATCATAAAGTTGTTATATTCACCTTCAAAATCCATAAAGCTCTTGCAGCAAATAATTCTAAATTCAAGGATTTCAAATATATTAACTTTTTCCAATTCTATGACAAGGTTTCCACATTCACTTATCGCAGCATCAGCCCTGATCCTGACAAAGGAATTCTGCACCCAGTTTTATAAATGCATAGAGCTGGCAGCCCAACCAAAGCAAGTTATAATGGGAAATTTAATCCACTCCTGTGGTCCACCAACATAAATAAACTTTATAACAAAAGGAAAATCTTTTTATGTTGAGCAACTTATAAGTAAGGGCATGGCATCTAGGTTCAAAGAGGTCATTATCCCAATGTAGTCCTCCCTTATCAGACCAATCATAGAGAGCACTGCTCCCTTCGGTATGCAACTGACCAGGCATATGCAGCAACTAGAGCAACCTCAGAGGTTCCTTACAGAAATAATACAAGGTGCAACAAACCTGCTTTATGCAGAGCACCTTAAAACCCTTTCCTTCTACTCAGTCTCACATAGATTGCTGAGGGGTGATCTACGCCTGGCTTACAAGGCATTCACAAACCCCACACTTATGAATCTCCTCCATATTTATAAGTCAAACAGTAACAGGAATACAAGATCTAAGGACCTGGATTTTGTGTGTGACTTAAACAGAACATGCTTGAGAGACAGATATGTGTCCGAGAGATGCCCTTCCAATGGGACAGGTTTCCCATCCATGTGAAGCTGAGTTTATCTATTACCCAGTTTAAGAACAACCTAGACCAGTAGATGGGGAATAGGAAATTTACATGGGGCCTGGCACCCATGCCCTTTATGCACAAGGGTAGCTTACAAATGCTTGACCCTCCGTGTCCTACTTGGATACAGGACATCGTTATTCTTTTGGGAAAGCTTGTCTAGGCTTATTAATCTAGTAACAATATATGAATCTAGAAAATAATCCTTAAATTATACAGCAAGTTCAAAACTCTTCATAGCAAGGCTATTTCCAAAAATATTATTAAGAACTTAAAAAAATACAGTTAGGTCTATGCAAGCAGCCCACAAACTTAGGTTAGCATCTGAAGCTAAGGACAATTATAAATATTTCTTTAGCTATGTTAGGAAACCAAGGAATAATGCCCAAGATTGCACAGAGCTCATTGAAAGTGGCACCTTCCATTAAGACACAATAGATATTCCCAATAAACGTTACCCCAAGACGTCTATCCAAAGCCCATACACACCATAATTTCTTATACTGCCCTATTTCCATAAAGGAATATACACTGAAGATGCTATGGGAGACTAAAAATACTTCTCTGGTTCCTGATAATATTCCTGGCAGTGCTAAGCATACCATCTCAGAGCCATTCCTCAAACTATTCAACCTACATTTACCAACAGGTTTTGTCCAAGATGTTTGACATACCACAGTGGTGATGGCCCTACATAATGGGTGGCCCTAACCCCATCCCTGGGAATTACAGACCCATAAAGCTATGGAACATATTATAACTGACTTCATAAACTATGACATCAAAACTCTTACCAGGTATGACGCTCAGAAGTTTGTATTTGTCATGGGAAGATCCTGCTGAATGGATCTGGTTAACTTAATGTCTTCAAGAGGGTCATACAGACTGCTGACAGTGGTCATTTTGTTTCCATGATACCTCATGCAGGCATTGCAGGTAATCTGAGTGCTTTAAAATAGACCTCTATGAGGATAAAAATGCTAAACAACAAAACATTTACAGGTTTAGGGATACAACACACGGTTAAAACATATATGTAATGAGTTGGCATTAAATCAGGGAAAAAGATTCTGTTCACTTTTATCTTATATGCTATACATTTTTGTTTAGTTTATTTAGTTTTGGGGCTTCTGTGGTGTTAACATGATCAGCTACACCCTGTGACCCCTTTTCGTCTGGCTCAGAAGTCCAGCTTGTCCCAAAAACTGTGGCTGCCCTAGGGACAGGGAGCTGGCGAGTGAAGACTTCACATTCCATGGGCCAGAGTATTCAGTTCATCTTGGCAAATGCTGCAGTTTTTGTTTGCCTACAAACCTTCTGCCCTTTGCCCAGTAAGCATCACACAATATCTGCTACCCAGTCCAAAGGTAGGTGTGAGCCACAACACATCCATATCACTGGGCCTAGAGTCCAAACATGCTTAGA
>NC_056749.1:705642906-705740406 GCF_019279795.1 Protopterus annectens | reverse complement strand
CAAATTTCCATAACGTCAGCCATGGTGCACAAGTTAATTCACTAAGGACAGATTTTTGTCCTCCTTAAAGGCATTAAGTACATTAGCTTCAAACACATAAATAAAAGAATAGGAATACAGGTAAGTCATCAAGTAAGATAGCTATGCCCAAGGGGATCTACATTTGTTGAATTAGGGTCTTGTAAGAATGTTATTGCATTGCAGATATAATGACATGGAGATGACCGAACAGGATTATGGTGGTTGTAATCAGGTAAGGGCAATGTACATTTAGATACCAGTACATATTATGAGGGTCTGCAGTCATGTGCCTGAGTGTGTGAGTTGTGCTACTGGGCACTACCGAAAAGCACATAAAGGGTGTGGAATCAAACAGCAGGCAAGCATGACAGCAGATAACATGGGTATTGGTGATAACATAAAGATGTAAACTGAGTATACAAGGGGAAAATGACAAGTGATGTAATATAGAAACACAGCATAAGCTGATTTTTCTTTACAGAAACTAGATTTATTTATTTCTGTTACGTAATAGAATTATCAAGTTGAATACGTTTATTTTCGCTTGTATCTGTCTGTATTCAATTCAGTCAGTTTTTTGGATGTTATTCTTAAGGCCACTTTGTGCTTTTCTTGCAGAATTATACAGCTGGAAGCTGATGCAATCAATTCAAGATTACACTGTTGGCAGTTAGTTGCCTTTAATGATTACATTATATTGTTTGACAATGGTGATCTAAGGGCAAAAGTTTGCACTGTGAATCAGGAAACAGATGCTTCCCTGATGAAAATAATCTTTTTCACAGTTATATCATAGTAGGAAAAAAGCATACTGTAGTCATTTGATAAAGCTAAAGGGTTTGCAAATGTAAAAGAAGGCCATAAAACACACACACGCACACACATGGTGCTTTCATTAACAATTAAATGCAGAAAGCATGTCATTTGTACTGGCTGTACAAAAGAATACAATTTTAGCAGCGTTTTCATTAACAAAAGTTAACTAAATTGGAAAATAAGATAGTGACATTAAAAAAAATTCTTCTGAATAAATGTGTAATAAGAAACTTAAAAATTGTTTGCTTCAGTTATTTGTGTTCTGGTAATTTCTTCAGTAGCAATATGTAAAACATTGTAAACTCAGCTACATTTGATCGGCATGTTGTTTGTCCTTTAAAGTAAACTAATAAATTTGCATCCACGACTCCTATTTTGATGAAAATTTTCAAACCAGAACTCAAAGACTTCCTTGAAAACTCAAAGCCACAATGAAAGCACCATTTTGTCCATTTTTCACATTATCATTGCTTACAATCTGTTCTGTATCTCCAGTCATACTGAAATATGTGTTATGTCCTAAGACGTTATATGAAATAACCTGAACTGAATTTCACAGAAAAGTATGCACCATGAAACTTCAACTCATTAGGGTGTAACTGTAAATGAAGAAGCAGAAACAATTGATAAACGGTACAGGTGGAACACAGTGGCAACCTGCTTGGTCACATGAAATGCTAAGGCCATGTCACCCCAGCCTCACCATACTACCACTCAGTCTTATTTCGTTGTGTTTTCTGCCTCTCCATTCCCTGTTTTGGTCATCATTTTCATAGACATATATGAGATCAGTGGGAGACAAGTGGAGAATGACATTCAAGTATTGAACAAGGCCCGACTTTTGCATGTCTCCATGACAGTGAACTATCAGCAGGCACTGAATGAGTCTGTCCTACTGAATGCTTTTTGAAGAAGCAGGTCTGTCTGCAGAGTCTGAGGATCTAGTTGAATGTAATCCCAGGTAGGTGTGACATTAGGTCATTACCAGTTTAAGAACAGGTAGCTGTTTTCCTGGTTTGATATGGGCTTTGTTAGAACAGGAATATTTCTCATTAAGACAGCATTTAACTGTTGCCTTTTTGTAGTCTGTATTTTATGACAGTCCACTGCTGACAAATATATATTTACCGGGTTACAGCTGATTTGGATGCAGCATGTGTGTGTCTGTGCAAGAGTGTGTGCGCTAGGGGATAGATATAGAGTGTTTCTGTATCTGTGTGTGCGTGTGCATGTCTGTGTGTGTGTGTGTGTGTGTGTGTGTGTGTGTGTGTGTGTGTGTGTGTGTGTGTGTGTGTGTGTGTGTGTGTGTGTGTGTGTGTGTGTGTGTGTGTGTGTGTGTGTGTGTGTGTGTGTGTATGCACGAGTGCACGTGTGATGAGCATTTCAGCTGTTTTGTGTAGTGATAGTCTTATGACAAGGGATTTTTCAAGGTAAGCAGCATGCTATGGTCAGGAGCAGGGCCAGGGTTAGGGTTAGCATATTTTACTAAGGTGGAGCAGGAAGGAGAAGCCCCCCTCTGCTCCACCTTATTAATGCATGCTAACCCTACAGTAACCCTAACATTGCCCCAACTGTAATGTCTAGCTTACCTTAGAAAAAGCTCTTATCATAACACTATCACCATTCAGAGAAATTCGAGGTGAGTGTTTAGTAGGGTTATGAGAAGTACATCAGATAAGGAAATTTGTTTCCTTTTTCAACATACTGTGTGTGGTTCTGTTGTATTGTCACTGTAATGAATAGTCAATGTGTTTTGGTCAGTGTTTTTTGTGTCTGATTAAACAGGTCAACCATTCATTATATAATCATTTGCAGGTACAGGAAAATTATTAAAGCCTTTCTAAAAGGGGTTCCTATTTAGTTTTCATGGCATGTGTTTTAAAAATGAATGAAAATTTGCATTGTATTCTGTCTAGAGATGTTGGAGCAGAATAGTTGCATGGAATTATGCGATTACTTAAATTTCAACAGTCAGACTGAGTGCTATGACCTATCCTACAGCTGTAGCCAAACATCTGTAAAGTCCCTTGGTCAAAACTCCAGTATCAGGATTAATGTATTCCATCAGTTACATCTATAATCTTCAGACCTTTTGGCAAGCAAAGATAAGATGTATAGAGGTTAAATAGTTTTGGTAAAATAGTTTCACTTCACCTTAAATGACTAATAAGCTTTGTTTTGAACTTCCCAAGAGAACTACTTAGAGCTTGCTTTCATTGTTAGTTTCTGGCACTGCTGCAGCAGATAGCAGACTTCATCAGCTAAGCCTCCACTGTAAATGTATTCTAGCCTAAATAAATAACTAATGACTAACTATACTATTAAAAAATATAAACAAATTGCCACTGTCTTAAATAAGAATGCAAGGGTCAATGTACATATGATGCCAAATTTTATTTAGCACATTTGTGTTAAATCCTACAAGTTCCTGGCCTAGTAGTCAGATTACATTTTGACTAATTTTTAAGTAGTATTGTGACACACGTGCCTGTAGCTTATTTCTGCATTATTACTTCAGTACCAACCCTGAAGTTAGGTTTCCAGTTATGGCAGCCAAACTTGTCTCAGCTCAAGCCTTATGACTCATTTATGCAGCATGTTGATTTTTTTTTGGTTTGTTTTTCTGGTTAACCTGCAGCTGTCTGCCCTCCAAAGTATTGCAAAGTTGTCAAACGTGGTTTGGAAAGAGAAAGGGATGTTTTAGGATTAGGAAGAAGGAAGAGAGTTTTAGGGTTAGGAAACAATCTGGGAATTTAGGTTTACAGAAGAGTTTGGAATTTTAGGAATAGGGAGTGGAAAGGGAGTTTAGGGTTAAGGAGGGATTTAAGTAATTTTTTGATTTAGATGGGGTGGAGTTTTAGGTTTAGGTCGTGATCAGGGACTTTAGGGTTATGATAGGGCAAGTGCAGGTTTAGGGTTAGGGTCTGAGGAGTTGGGTTAGTAACTGGTTGGGAGTTTTAGGTTTAGATTTTAGGTTTTGGTAGGGCTATGTAGTACTTAGGACTGGATGTTGGGAGGGCAGTGCAGGAATTGGAGATTGGGTTAGTGGGAGTTCAGGCACTTGCTTTTTCAAGCAAGTCGCAAAAACCAGGTGTGTCACAAGTTACTAGCATGTGAGCACCAATAAAAAACCCAGGAGGAGGCATTGTCTCTGTGATACTAAGCAGTAGACTGTTATCCAGTACATTGTATGGATGTTTAAAAGCAACACAGGAAAGAGAATTCAAAGCCAACAAAGGCGCACCAAAACACATGATAGTCACAAAGACAGAGTCGGTAATCATTTTCATACAAGTGAGCAGACATAGACAATGCAAGTTGCTAAGGGCCTAGTTTTCATACTAGGAATCTTTAAAACTGGAATGGATTGTTCCCGTTTATAGCTTGTCCTGAGCTCATCTACGTGAAACTGGATGCTCTGCGTGGATATTCACAATTCTACTTATTTTCTATGCTCTTTCTTTGAAAACTCTAGTCAAGAACACTTCTACTTGCTTTGATTAGTTGCTTCTGGATCTGAGGCTAAGAGCAAAAACACAAATGTTTACAAAATGGTTACTTTTCCTATTGTTTTAGAGGTTGTACAGGTTACGTACAGAACATATGTTTTAAATGAAGTAAAGGATAAGAAAATGTCAAAATTCAGCGATGCACTGTCTGGCATTTTAGCAGCCTGGCAATTGTATACTGACGATTTAATATAAATGAAGATTGTTTTGCGCATGTAACACACTTACTGCATGATTTAAATTGTGGTGGCATTAAGGCAGATGTACCTGGAATCCAGCACACATTTTTATTTATTTATTTATTTATTTATTTTACATTTGTTGACCGGGCTAGTCTAACTGGATACATGTCCATTTTCAGTAGAGGCCCGAGGAGAAAAGCTCCACTGTAACAGTCTACGGTAACACACTAAGAAAAAAATATATACAAGAGGATAACTAAACTACTAAGCAGGAGTTAGCAACTAATTAGCATACAAAACAACAGAAAAGCAATTAGTGAATCAAAAATACACAGCAACAACAGCAGTATTTAAATACAGAATTGAAATGTTTTTTTATAGCATCTGGACTTGGACTTGACCTATCATGAAGAAGAAAAAAACTAAAATACTACCTGTGCAAGGCATTAGGTAGTGCAAAGTAAGTAGAGGTGATAGGAGGTAAAACATAAGCAAAGTAAGTAGCGGTAATAGGAGGTAAAATCACAAGAAAGAGGAAGTCACAAGCTGAAGAGAGTCAAGGGAAGAATTTTAGTGATGGGAGCAGTGATATAAGCTAGCTGGAGACAAGGCAGTGTGAGAGAAGGAGAAATAATACTTGTCCAGATGATGGGTGTGTACAGTGCAGATAGAGGTAATTTATTAAAGAGGTAAAAGATGTGGAAGTAGCAAACAAGAGTCAGTCAGGAGAAGAGCAAGGGCAGAGCCAGTGTGATTTGAGGTGGGTCTTTAAATGTTTCTTGAAAAGGGGTGTTGAGGTCAAGGTAGTAAGTTCACTAGTGAGCTTGTTCCAGTGTGTACCCACAGCATTTGAGAAAAGGGAGTCACCTGCTTTGTTCTGAGATTTACATGTGGCTACTAGGAGTTTATTAGCTGATCGTAGGGTAGTGAGATTCTTATAGGAAATAAGAGTATTAAGAATAGGTGCATTAGAAGGGAAATGGAGTATCCTGTGGGTAATAGTCAGTTGTTGAAGTAGAATGAGATTTTGTAGTTCAAGCCAACCTAGCTGTCTGAGATTTAAGCAATGATGAGTCTGATATGGGGCACCTGTAGCAAACCTGATAATGTTGTGGTAGGATGAGGCTAGTTTTGATAGGTTTGTTTTGATAGGTTAATAAAGGTTGGAGAGGCATACAGTAGTGTTGAGATGAGATGTGTTTGAGCTAAAGATATCCTAGTCTCTGGTGTGAGAAATTGTTTAAGTCTATAGAGAGCACCTATTTTTTGTTAACTGTTTTATAGTTAGATTGATGTGAGCATCAAAGTTTAGTTGATTATCTATTGTGACACCAAGCAGTTTTGTGGTGCTGTCGGGTGATATAAGCGTGCCATTGTTAGAGACAATAGTAAAGGAAATTGGGATGGACTTATAAGTTGGAGTAATCAATAGTAACTTAGTCTTTTAGGATTAAGGAGGAGACAGATGTGTTTGAACCAATTTTCTGCTGCAGTAAAACATTTTGGGTACATGAATGTAGTTCAGCAGGAGACATTGCAGTGCAGATAAGTGTAGAGTCATCTGCATACTGAATGCAAGTGGAGGATGGGAGGGAGGTATTCAGGTTATTAATAAAGATGGAGAAGAGGAGGGACCTAGAATAGAGCCTTGTGGGACTCCAATGGAGACTGGGAGCTGGGAGGATAAATGACTGTCCCAGAGAACTGCTTGTTGTCTATTTGACAGGTAGGAGTTGAACCACTGAACAGCCATTGTGTCAAGAGAAAGGGATTTAAGCATATCAATCAGAAGATGGTGATTTACCATATCGAATGCTTTTGAGAGGTCAAGAAATAATGCAGATGAGTATAGATTATTGTTCGAGTTTTGTTGATGGAGTCTGTAAAGGAGAGAAGAGCAGTGGTGGTACTATGGAATGGTCTAAAACCGTGCTGTGAGTCAGCAAGTAGGTTATTTTGAAGAAGGTGCTCTAGAAATTGTTGGTGGACACATCGTTCCATGATTTTAGCTAGAGGAGAGAGTAGGGCTATAGGACGGTAGTTTGAAAGTTCAGTTGTATTTCCCCTTTATGTAAAGGGATGATATGGGAGATTTTCCAGAGACATGGAATAGTGGATTAGGTTATGGTTCTGTTTATTAAGATGGAGACTGGGAATGCTAGTACCTCTGCAGCTAGCTGCAGATACTCTGCTGGCAGTTTGTCTGCTGAGGGGTACAAGGTTTAAGTTTTGAGTTGGTTGTAAATGAAGGCTGTTGATACTGTGTTCAACATTAAGGAGGTGTTTTATTATTAGGAGGGTTAAGTCCAAGGGTTGTGGGTGGAGTTAAGGTGTTGGCAAGAGAGGTGACTGTTTCTGAGAAGAAGTTATTGAAGGTGTCAGCAATTTTATTAGGAGGGTCTGAGCTAGGTTGGCAGGGGTGGGTGTTTTGGAGTTTCAGGGTATAGGAGTTTCTTGATTCCAGACCAAAATTTTTGAGGGTTCTGTTGGGGTTTTGTTGAAATGTAAAGTAGAAGTTTTTCTTGTCAAGGAGTATAAGTTTCTTTGTGGTATTTCTAAGGTGTTTGAAATGTTGGTGGTCATTGGGGTTTTGTAATTCTCCATTTTGCCCAAAGTTTGTTTCTTAGTATCATTTTTTGCTTGGTTTCTTTGGAAAGCCATGGAGCTGCTTTGGACCTTATTTTAATTTGGCGAGATGGGGCATGGCTGTCCAGAATTTGGAGGAATTTATTATTGAAATAAGTGACTGCTTCATCGAGAGGAAGGTCTTTGAGAGGTGCCCAGTTGCAAGCTTTAAGTTCTAAGAGGAAATTGGGAAGGCTGAAATTTTTCTTACTGCGTATAGTTCGATATACTGACTGTGTAGGACTACTATGTTTTGTTTGGAAATGTATGTAAGGAGGTGGTCACTAATATTGTCAGGGAGTATACCTGTTTTATATGCAAGGGGATTGTTGTTTACAAGTATCCAATCAAGAATACTTTGTTTCTTGGTAGGTTTATGTATTCTTGTAGGGAAGTTTATGATTTGTTGGAATGTGTAGAGGTTTATGAGAGAGGTAGGTTTAGTGGAACAGCAGGAGTTCCAATCAATGTTGAGATCACCTAAAAGGATGGTTTCCTGTGGGATGGTAGAAGAGAGCCAGCTAAGGATATTTTCAAGTGTATTTATATTTTTTCCGGGAGGGATGTAGCAACACATAATGTACATTGCTTTGTTCTTATTAATCTGAAGTTTGGAGCAAAGGAGTTCAGCATTTGTAGGGGAGGGAGGTTGGGAGTCTATCAGGCTAATTTGTAATTCAGATTTATAAAGTATGGCAACTCCCCCACCTTTTTTGTTTGGGCGATCGAGTCTTAAGATACTGTAACCAGGTGGGGTAATTTCATTGTCTTTGATTGCTGGTTTAAGCCAGGTTTCAGTTAGGCAGAGGATGTCAAATGAGTAGAGGTCAATTAGGGCATGGAGCTGGGTGATTTTATTTGTTATACTATGAATATTTAGGTGAGCAACTGAAAGTGAGTTGGGAGAAAAGGGGGATTTCATGGAGTTAGTATTTTGGTCAGTGAGGGTAAGTGGAAGGGAGTTGTTAGGGCCAGGGTTGGGATGTATGTCCCCATGAACAAGTAGGAGCAGGAGAGGGGAGGGAAGTATTTGTGTGTATTTTGAGTAGGTGAGGTAGACCTTTCTGGTTTTGTAGTATTTGTTGTGCTTTATTCTGTGAAACTGGGGAGGAAGGTATGGGGATGATGATGGCAGGGTAGGATATGGTATTGTGGTTGGGAAGAGAGTAGGGTTAGTTTGCTTTGATAATGTAAGGGACTCTGACAGACTTAGGTTTTCATAGTAGGTAAGGGTGTAAGATATAACTAGGAAATTTAGGAATGTGAATGAACACAGTATGTTAAGGTGAATTGAAGTATTAGGTTTCATAGTGCTGGAAGAAGTAAAATGGGTGTGGTGTTTGGAGGGAGTGTTGAGGGAGGAGGTGTGGACGGTGCTAGGTAGGTTTGGAAGTGTGAAATGAGTAAGTAGTGTGATAGGTGATAAGATACTAGGGGGTGTGGCAAGGCAAGTATAAGGTTGGAGACACTGGGGGTGGGTGGGAATGGGGGTAGGGTAGGGGGGCGAAGTGAGCCCAGGGCTAACGGAGCGTAGACCCACTGAGGAGTGGACCCAAGGAAAACAATCAGAGGAGATATGAAAGGTAAGGGTAGTTTGGATGTGAGTAGGTGGAAGGAGAGAGCCTTGAAAATAGTGAATAAGCAAAGTAGATAGGTGAGAAAGTTCAGTATAGGTATAAAGGAAAAGTGGAGCTACAGTACAAGAGGTTGAGTCAGTCTGTGAGCCTGAGGAGTGGAAAGGTAGTTAGTGGGATAGCTTCTAGGAGAAAAATGCCACCTGGTGGCAAGATGCAGTACATCAAGCTAAAGGTTTTGTTAGGGAGGTAGCAGGTCAGGGGATTCAAGGAGGGAAAAAGAGTAAAGACGTACAGGAGGATAAGTGTAATAGGTGAGGAAATTGAGAGTAGAAAAAAGGGGTTTTGCTGCTGGTAGCCTTAGCTGGGGAGTGTACAATAAACCTGAGGTATAAATACAAGAAATAGTAGTTGTATTGCCTGTAGGTTAAAATAACATACTTTCTTTTCCTTGCTGGACTGAAGCAAAGGGAATGAAAAGGTGCAATTCCTTAGTTTGGGGAATGGACAGCAGTTGTTGTGGTGGGATGAGTCAGTAGGTCAGCAGCAGATAGGGCAGATTCCCAACTGTGAATCAGTATAACAGGTTGGCTAGCTAGAATAATAGGTGGAGAGAGAAAAACAAAAGACTTACAGTAAGCAGGCTGAAAACAAATTTCTACAATATACCACTACAGAGCAATACAGAAAGAAACAGGTAAGTCCTGACTTAGGTAACTAGTCACAGTTTTTCTTGTTCGACATGGCAAAAAGAACTACATTCAAAACAAATTCAGTTCTGTAGGCACAGGAAGAAAAGGACTTTCAGTAGTGTCATAATGGACCCTCTAGTCCATAGCTATACCATTCTACAGCATTGAGGTACTATCTGTAAATAACACTAATACGTTCAGGCACTGTAAGAGGAAATGAAACAAGCAGGCAAGGTCAGTGTGGGTGGAGGTCAGAAAAAGGCAATTCCTAAGCACATAACAGCATAATTGAGGTGCAAAGAGGGTTTGGGCTGTAACAATATTACTACAATTCAGCTTAGGCCCAGCACACACAACATATATTTACATTCCAAACGACAGCTCTCCAGTAAATACAAATCGGTACAGTAGGAAGCAGGCTGGACATAAGCTACGCTACTCTTATCATGGCGTTTCAATTTGTTTGTGCTGTAATATCATAAAAATAAAATAAAACGTAGTGTTTTGGGGAAGGGAATTGGTAAAAATAAAACTGCCTTAGTACATATATATGATATGTGTACGATAATATATGTGACTATGCACTCGCAGAAGGCAGCAGGACCTCAGAGCGCTATTGCCTATGGCATAAATGTTCCACATATAGTAATGCTACACAATTGCGACATTTAAGGAGTAAGCCAAAAAATATCAGGGAGGGAAACAATGGATTGCTCAATAAGACTAGTATCCTGTGTACTTACTGTTATTACAGGATTAAGAAATCAGGTGAAATGTGTACTTGCAAAAGGGCAGCGGAACTGCCAAACGCTATAGCTTATGGCGTTATTGTTCCACGTGTAATAATGCTACACAATTCCGATATTTAATGAGTAACCCAAAAGAAATCAGTCAAGAAGACAATGAATACTAACAAAGTGGTGAAATATCTTGTGTACTTACTGCTGTTGCCCAAATAAAAATATCAGCAGGAAGAGGAGGCTGTTTTACAGCCTAACTACACAATGTTGTTTTAAGTTTGTTACTCTGGTGCATTCCAATTAATAGATGAAAGCATCGGACACTACTACATGCTATTTGCAATAGCGTTTCAGTTCCACGTGCAGGCAGACTACTCCGTGGTGATAAGTACTGAAAGAACGCGTACTGTTTGTGAAAAAATATATATATAAATAAATAAGCGTGAGAGCAGTATCTCAACAGTAAAAAACCTATGATAGCTATTTAAACATACGGTGCATATGTACGCTAAACATAGGTAGGCGTTAGATACGAAGCAGTATCTACAACAATAAACTGTGATAGCTATTAAGTATTCTGCGTGTATGTACGCTAGACATAGGTAGGCATTTGCCACAAACCAAAAGTCACATTCAGGTAGGTCCACTTCTTTGAGTAGAAACAAACGAACAAGGGCATTAGCCCGTTAGATTTCTTTAAGTCAGTTAAACAAGGCAGTCAAATAGTAAGCAGAAATACACTTACACAAGGTATGGACTCCGGAGCTAGGGGTAAACAGCAGCAAAGAGATACAGAGCAGGGGTTAAAGATGGCGTCACCATAGGGCAGGTATATTTATTAGGTCGGTGAGCTCATCGGGGGGAAGGGAGGAAAAAGCGAGATAGGTAAGGGTAGATAGGGACCGGAAGTTACCAGGAGTCAACAGCAGGGAGGGCACCGATACTGATACTACATTAAGCAGTACGCACAGTTCGGCATTTAAATGGAGGGTGCAGTGAGAGGACAGATGCTGGACAGTGGCAGGGAGAGAAATAAAGGGCTAGAAGCAGAAGCAAGGGAAGGGGAAACAGAGGGGTGAGAGGGTAGAAAGGTGATGGGATAACTTAGAGATAGACCCACTGAGGAGTGGACCCAAGGAAAACAATCAGAGGAGATATGAAAGGTAAGGGTAGTTTGGATGTGAGTAGGTGGAAGGAGAGAGCCTTGAAAATAGTGAATAAGCAAAGTAGATAGGTGAGAAAGTTCAGTATAGGTATAAAGGAAAAGTGGAGCTACAGTACAAGAGGTTGAGTCAGTCTGTGAGCCTGAGGAGTGGAAAGGTAGTTAGTGGGATAGCTTCTAGGAGAAAAATGCCACCTGGTGGCAAGATGCAGTACATCAAGCTAAAGGTTTTGTTAGGAGGTAGCAGGTCAGGGGATTCAAGGAGGGAAAAAGAGTAAAGACGTACAGGAGGATAAGTGTAATAGGTGAGGAAATTGAGAGTAGAAAAAAGGGGTTTTGCTGCTGGTAGCCTTAGCTGGGGAGTGTACAATAAACCTGAGGTATAAATACAAGAAATAGTAGTTGTATTGCCTGTAGGTTAAAATAACATACTTTCTTTTCCTTGCTGGACTGAAGCAAAGGGAATGAAAAGGTGCAAATTCTTAGTTTTGGGAATGGACAGCAGTTGTTGTGGTGGGATGAGTCAGTAGGTCAGCAGCAGATAGGGCAGATTCCCAACTGTGAATCAGTATAACAGGTTGGCTAGCTAGAATAATAGGTGGAGAGAGAAAACAAAAGACTTACAGTAAGCAGGCTGAAAACAAATTTCTACAATATACCACTACAGAGCAATACAGAAAGAAACAGGTAAGTCCTGACTTAGGTAACTAGTCACAGTTTTTCTTGTTAGACATGGCAAAAGAACTACATTCAAAACAAATTCAGTTCTGTAGGCACAGGAAGAAAAGGACTTTCAGTAGTGTCATAATGGACCCTCTAGTCCATAGCTATACCATTCTACAGCATTGAGGTACTATCTGTAAATAACACTAATACGTTCAGGCACTGTAAGAGGAAATGAAACAAGCAGGCAAGGTCAGTGTGGGTGGAGGTCAGAAAAAGGCAATTCCTAAGCACATAACAGCATAATTGAGGTGCAAAGAGGGTTTGGGCTGTAACAATATTACTACAATTCAGCTTAGGCCCAGCACACACAACATATATTTACATTCCAAACGACAGCTCTCCAGTAAATACAAATCGGTACAGTAGGAAGCAGGCTGGACATAAGCTACGCTACTCTTATCATGGCGTTTCAATTTGTTTGTGCTGTAATATCATAAAAATAAAATAAAACGTAGTGTTTTGGGAAGGAATTGGTAAAAATAAAACTGCCTTAGTACATATATATGATATGTGTGTACGATAATATATGTGACTATGCACCATGAGAAGCAGCAGGACCTCAGAGCGCTTGCCTATGGCATAAATGTTCCACATATAGTAATGCTACACAATTGCGACATTTAAGGAGTAAGCCAAAAATATCAGGGAGGAAACAATGGATTGCTCAATAAGACTAGTATCCTGTGTACTTACTGTTATTACAGGATTAAGAAATCAGGTGAAATGTGTACTTGCAAAGGGCAGCGGAACTGCCAAACGCTATAGCTTATGGCGTTATTGTTCCACGTGTAATAATGCTACACAATTCCGATATTTAATGAGTAACCCAAAAGAAATCAGTCAAGAAGACAATGAATACTAACAAAGTGGTGAAATATCTTGTGTACTTACTGCTGTTGCCCAAATAAAAATATCAGCAGGAAGAGGAGGCTGTTTTACAGCCTAACTACACAATGTTGTTTTAAGTTTGTTACTCTGGTGCATTCCAATTAATAGATGAAAGCATCGGACACTACTACATGCTATTTGCAATAGCGTTTCAGTTCCACGTGCAGGCAGACTACTCCGTGGTGATAAGTACTGAAAGAACGCGTACTGTTTGTGAAAAAATATATATATAAATAAATAAGCGTGAGAGCAGTATCTCAACAGTAAAAAACCTATGATAGCTATTTAAACATACGGTGCATATGTACGCTAAACATAGGTAGGCGTTGAAAGCAGTATCTACAACAATAAACTGTGATAGCTATTAAGTATTCTGCGTGTATGTACGCTAGACATAGGTAGGCATTTGCCACAAACCAAAAGTCACATTCAGGTAGGTCCACTTCTTTGAGTAGAAACAAACGAACAAGGGCATTAGCCCGTTAGATTTCTTTAAGTCAGTTAAACAAGGCAGTCAAATAGTAAGCAGAGAAATACACTTACACAAGGTATGGACTCGGAGCTAGGGTAAACAGCAGCAAAGAGATACAGAGCAGGGGTTAAAGATGGCGTCACCATAGGGCAGGTATATTTATTAGGTCGGTGAGCTCATCGGGGAAGGGAGGAAAAAGCGAGATAGGTAAGGGTAGATAGGGACCGGAAGTTACCAGGAGTCAACAGCAGGGAGGGGAGCCGATACTGATACTAGATTAAGCAGTACGCACAGTTCGGCATTTAAATGGAGGTGCAGTGAGAGGACAGATGCTGGACAGTGGCAGGGAGAGAAATAAAGGGCTAGAAGCAGAGAAAGGAAGGGAAAACAGAGGGGTGAGAGGGTAGAAAGGTGATGGGATAACTTAGAGATAGACCCACTGAGGGAGTGGACCCAAGGAAAACAATCAGAGGAGATATGAAAGGTAAGGGTAGTTTGGATGTGAGTAGGTGGAAGGAGAGAGCCTTGAAAATAGTGAATAAGCAAAGTAGATAGGTGAGAAAGTTCAGTATAGGTATAAAGGAAAAGTGGAGCTACAGTACAAGAGGTTGAGTCAGTCTGTGAGCCTGAGGAGTGGAAAGGTAGTTAGTGGGATAGCTTCTAGGAGAAAAGTGCCACCTGGTGGCAAGATGCAGTACATCAAGCTAAAGGTTTTGTTAGGGAGGTAGCAGGTCAGGGGATTCAAGGAGGGAAAAAAAGTAAAGGCGTACAGGAGGATAAGTGTAATAGGTGAGGAAATTGAGAGTAGAAAAAGGGTTTTGCCGCTGGTACGCTTAGGTGGGGAGTGTACAATAAACCTGAGGTATAAATACAAGAAATAGTAGTTGTATTGCCTGTAGGTTAAAATAACATACTTACTTTTCCTTGCTGGACTCTAGCAAAGGGAATGAAAAGGTGCAAATTCCTTAGTTTTGGGAATGGACAGCAGTTGTTGTGGTGGGATGAGTCAGTAGGTCAGCAGCAGATAGGGCAGATTCCCAACTGTGAATCAGTATAACAGGTTGGCTAGCTAGAATAATAGGTGGAGAGAGAAAACAAAAGACTTACAGTAAGCAGGCTGAAAACAAATTTCTACAATATACCACTACAGAGCAATACAGAAAGAAACAGGTAAGTCCTGACTTAGGTAACTAGTCACAGTTTTCTTGTTCGACATGGCAAAAGAACTACATTCAAAACAAATTCAGTTCTGTAGGCACAGGAAGAAAAGGACTTTCAGTAGTGTCATAATGGACCCTCTAGTCCATAGCTATACCATTCTACAGCATTGAGGTACTATCTGTAAATAACACTAATACGTTCAGGCACTGTAAGAGGAAATGAAACAAGCAGGCAAGGTCAGTGTGGGTGGAGGTCAGAAAAAGGCAATTCCTAAGCACATAACAGCATAATTGAGGTGCAAAGAGGGTTTGGGCTGTAACAATATTACTACAATTCAGCCCAGCACACACAACATATATTTACATTCCAAACGACAGCTCTCCAGTAAATACAAATCGGTACAGTAGGAAGCAGGCTGGACATAAGCTACGCTACTCTTATCATGGCGTTTCAATTTGTTTGTGCTGTAATATCATAAAAATAAAATAAAGCGTAGTGTTTTGGGAAGGAATTGGTAAAATAAAACTGCCTTAGTACATATATATGATATGTGTGCGATAATATATGTGACTATGCACTGCATGAAGGCAGCAGGACCTCAGAGCTATTGCCTATGGCATAAATGTTCCACATATAGTAATGCTACACAATTGCGACATTTAAGGAGTAAGCCAAAAATATCAGGGAGGAAACAATGGATTGCTCAATAAGACTAGTATCCTGTGTACTTACTGTTATTACAGGATTAAGAAATCAGGTGAAATGTGTACTTGCAAAGGGCAGCGGAACTGCCAAGCTATAGCTTATGACGTTATTGTTCCACGTGTAATAATGCTACACAATTCCGATATTTAATGAGTAACCCAAAAGAAATCAGTCAAGAAGACAATGAATACTAACAAAGTGGTGAAATATCTTGTGTACTTACTGCTGTTGCCCAAAATAAAATATCAGCAGGAAGAGGAGGCTGTTTTACAGCCTAACTACACAAATGTTTTAAGTTTGTTACTCTGGTGCATTCCAATTAATAGATGAAAGCATCGGACACTACTACATGCTATTTGCAATAGCGTTTCAGTTCCACGTGCAGGCAGACTACTCCGTGGTGATAAGTACTGAAAGAACGCGTACTGTTTGTGAAAAAATATATATATAAATAAATAAGCGTGAGAGCAGTATCTCAACAGTAAAAAACCTATGATAGCTATTTAAACATACGGTGCATATGTACGCTAAACATAGGTAGGCGTTAGATACGAAGCAGTATCTACAACAATAAACTGTGATAGCTATTAAGTATTCTGCGTGTATGTACGCTAGACATAGGTAGGCATTTGCCACAAACCAAAAGTCACATTCAGGTAGGTCCACTTCTTTGAGTAGAAACAAAACGAACAAGGGCATTAGCCCGTTAGATTTCTTTAAGTCAGTTAAACAAGGCAGTCAAATAGTAAGCAGAGAAATACACTTACACAAGGTATGGACTCCGGAGCTAGGGGTAAACAGCAGCAAAGAGATACAGAGCAGGGGTTAAAGATGGCGTCACCATAGGGCAGGTATATTTATTAGGTCGGTGAGCTCATCGGGGGGAAGGGAGGAAAAGCGAGATAGGTAAGGGTAGATAGGGACCGGAAGTTACCAGGAGTCAACAGCAGGGGAGGGAGCCGATACTGATACTACATTAAGCAATGCGCACAGTTCGGCATTTAAATGGAGGGTGCAGTGAGAGGACAGATGCTGGACAGTGGCAGGGAGAGAAATAAAGGGCTAGAAGCAGAGAAACGCAAGGGAAGGGGAAAACAGAGGGGTGAGAGGGTAGAAAGGTGATGGGATAACTTAGAGATAGACCCACTGAGGGAGTGGACCCAAGGAAAACAATCAGAGGAGATATGAAAGGTAAGGGTAGTTTGGATGTGAGTAGGTGGAAGGAGAGAGCCTTGAAAATAGTGAATAAGCAAAGTAGATAGGTGAGAAAGTTCAGTATAGGTATAAAGGAAAAGTGGAGCTACAGTACAAGAGGTTGAGTCAGTCTGTGAGCCTGAGGAGTGGAAGGTAGTTAGTGGGATAGCTTCTAGGAGAAAATGCCACCTGGTGGCAAGATGCAGTACATCAAGCTAAAGGTTTTGTTAGGGAGGTAGCAGTTCAGGGGATTCAAGGAGGAAAAAAGTAAAGACGCACAGGAGGATAAGTGTAATAGGTGAGGAAATTGAGAGTAGAAAAAGGGGTTTTGCTGCTGGTAGCCTTAGCTGGGGAGTGTACAATAAACCTGAGGTATAAATACAAGAAATAGTAGTTGTATTGCCTGTAGGTTAAAATAACATACTTTCTTTTCCTTGCTGGACTGAAGCAAAGGGAAAAGGTGCAAATTCCTTAGTTTTGGGGAATGGACAGCAGTTGTTGTGGTGGGATGAGTCAGTAGGTCAGCAGCAGATAGGGCAGATTCCCAACTGTGAATCAGTATAACAGGTTGGCTAGCTAGAATAATAGGTGGAGAGAGAAAAACAAAAGACTTACAGTAAGCAGGCTGAAAACAAATTTCTACAATATACCACTACAGAGCAATACAGAAAGAAACAGGTAAGTCCTGACTTAGGTAACTAGTCACAGTTTTTCTTGTTCGACATGGCAAAAAGAACTACATTCAAAACAAATTCAGTTCTGTAGGCACAGGAAGAAAAGGACTTTCAGTAGTGTCATAATGGACCCTCTAGTCCATAGCTATACCATTCTACAGCATTGAGGTACTATCTGTAAATAACACTAATACGTTCAGGCACTGTAAGAGGAAATGAAACAAGCAGGCAAGGTCAGTGTGGGTGGAGGTCAGAAAAAGGCAATTCCTAAGCACATAACAGCATAATTGAGGTGCAAAGAGGGTTTGGGCTGTAACAATATTACTACAATTCAGCTTAGGCCCAGCACACACAACATATATTTACATTCCAAACGACAGCTCTCCAGTAAATACAAATCGGTACAGTAGGAAGCAGGCTGGACATAAGCTCGCTACTCTTATCATGGCGTTTCAATTTGTTTGTGCTGTAATATCATAAAAATAAAATAAAACGTAGTGTTTTGGGAAGGAATTGGTAAAAATAAAACTGCCTTAGTACATATATATGATATGTGTGCGATAATATATGTGACTATGCACAAACAGCAGGACCTCAGCGCTATTGCCTATGGCATAAATGTTCCACATATAGTAATGCTACACAATTGCGACATTTAAGGAGTAAGTCAAAAAAATATCAGGGAGGGAAACAATGGATTGCTCAATAAGACTAGTATCCTGTGTACTTACTGTTATTACAGGATTAAGAAATCAGGTGAAATGTGTACTTGCAAAAGGCAGCGGAACTGCCAAAGCTATAGCTTATGGCGTTATTGTTCCGATGTAATAATGCTACACAATTCCGATATTTAATAGGTAACCAAAAGAAATCAGTCAAGAAGACAATGAATACTAACAAAGTGGTGAAATATCTTGTGTACTTACTGCTGTTGCCCAAATAAAAATATCAGCAGGAAGAGGAGGCTGTTTTACTAACTACACAATGTTGTTTTAAGTTTGTTACTCTGGTGCATTCAATTAATAGATGAAAGCATCGGACACTACTACATGCTATTTGCAATAGCGTTTCAGTTCCACGTGCAGGCAGACTACTCCGTGGTGATAAGTACTGAAAGACTGTTTGTGAAAAATATATATATAAATAAATAAGCGTGAGAGCAGTATCTCAACAGTAAAAACCTATGATAGCTATTTAAACATACGGTGCATATCGCTAAACATAGGTAGGCGTTAGATACGAAGCAGTATCTACAACAATAAACTGTGATAGCTATTAAGTATTCTGCGTGTATGTACGCTAGACATAGGTAGGCAATTGCCACAAACCAAAAGTCACATTCAGGTAGGTCCACTTCTTTGAGTAGAAACAAACGAACAAGGGCATTAGCCCGTTAGATTTCTTTAAGTCAGTTAAACAAGGCAGTCAAATAGTAAGCAGAGAAATACACTTACACAAGGTATGGACTCCGGAGCTAGGGGTAAACAGCAGCAAAGAGATACAGAGCAGGGGTTAAAGATGGCGTCACCATAGGGCAGGTATATTTATTAGGTCGGTGAGCTCATCGGGGAAGGGAGGAAAAGCGAGATAGGTAAGGGTAGATAGGGACGGAAGTTACCAGGAGTCAACAGCAGGGAGGGAGGAGCGATACTGATACTACATTAAGCGCACAGTTCGGCATTTAAATGGAGGGTGCAGTGAGAGGACAGATGCTGGACAGTGGCAGGAGAGAAATAAAGGGCTAGAAGCAGAGAAAGCAAGGAAGGGGAAACAGAGGGGTGAGAGGGTAGAAAGGTGATGGGATAACTTAGAGATAGACCCACTGAGGGAGTGGACCCAAGGAAAACAATCAGAGGAGATATGAAAGGTAAGGGTAGTTTGGATGTGAGTAGGTGGAAGGAGAGCCTTGAAAATAGTGAATAAGCAAAGTAGATAGGTGAGAAAGTTCAGTATAGGTATAAGGAAAAGTGGAGCTACAGTACAAGAGGTTGAGTCAGTCTGTGAGCCTGAGGAGTGGAAGGTAGTTAGTGGGATAGCTTCTAGGAGAAAAATGCCACCTGGTGGCAAGATGCAGTACATCAAGCTAAAGGTTTTGTTAGGGAGGTAGCAGGTCAGGGGATTCAAGGAGGAAAAAGAGTAAAGGCGTACAGGAGGATAAGTGTAATAGGTGAGGAAATTGAGAGTAGAAAAAGGTTTTGCTGCTGGTAGCCTTAGCTGGGGAGTGTACAATAAACCTGAGGTATAAATACAAGAAATAGTAGTTGTATTGCCTGTAGGTTAAAATAACATACTTTCTTTTCCTTGCTGGACTGAAGCAAAGGGAATGAAAAGGTGCAAATTCCTTAGTTTTGGGGAATGGACAGCAGTTGTTGTGGTGGGATGAGTCAGTAGGTCAGCAGCAGATAGGGCAGATTCCCAACTGTGAATCAGTATAACAGGTTGGCTAGCTAGAATAATAGGTGGAGAGAGAAAAAAAAGACTTACAGTAAGCAGGCTGAAAACAAATTTCTACAATATACCACTACAGAGCAATACAGAAAGAAACAGGTAAGTCCTGACTTAGGTAACTAGTCACAGTTTTTCTTGTTCGACATGGCAAAAGAACTACATTCAAAACAAATTCAGTTCTGTAGGCACAGGAAGAAAAGGACTTTCAGTAGTGTCATAATGGACCCTCTAGTCCATAGCTATACCATTCTACAGCATTGAGGTACTATCTGTAAATAACACTAATACGTTCAGGCACTGTAAGAGGAAATGAAACAAGCAGGCAAGGTCAGTGTGGGTGGAGGTCAGAAAAAGGCAATTCCTAAGCACATAACAGCATAATTGAGGTGCAAAGAGGGTTTGGGCTGTAACAATATTACTACAATTCAGCTTAGGCCCAGCACACACAACATATATTTACAGTCCAAGCGACAGCTCTCCAGTAAATACAAATCGGTACAGTAGGAAGCAGGCTGGACATAAGCTACGCTACTCTTATCATGGCGTTTCAATTTGTTTGTGCTGTAATATCATAAAATAAAATAAAAGCGTAGTGTTTTGGGGAAGGGAATTGGTAAAAATAAAACTGCCTTAGTACATATATATGATATGTGTACGATAATATATGTGACTATGCACTCGCAGAAGGCAGCAGGACCTCAGAGCGCTATTGCCTATGGCATAAATGTTCCACATATAGTAATGCTACACAATTGCGACATTTAAGGAGTAAGCCAAAAAATATCAGGGAGGGAAACAATGGATTGCTCAATAAGACTAGTATCCTGTGTACTTACTGTTATTACAGGATTAAGAAATCAGGTGAAATGTGTACTTGCAAAAGGGCAGCGGAACTGCCAAACGCTATAGCTTATGGCGTTATTGTTCCACGTGTAATAATGCTACACAATTCCGATATTTAATGAGTAACCCAAAAGAAATCAGTCAAGAAGACAATGAATACTAACAAAGTGGTGAAATATCTTGTGTACTTACTGCTGTTGCCCAAATAAAATATCAGCAGGAAGAGGAGGCTGTTTACAGCCTAACTACACAATGTTGTTTTAAGTTTGTTACTCTGGTGCATTCCAATTAATAGATGAAAGCATCGGACACTACTACATGCTATTTGCAATAGCGTTTCAGTTCCACGTGCAGGCAGACTACTCCGTGGTGATAAGTACTGAAAGAACGCGTACTGTTTGTGAAAAAATATATATATAAATAAATAGCGTGAGAGCAGTATCTCAACAGTAAAAAACCTATGATAGCTATTTAAACATACGGTGCATATGTACGCTAAACATAGGTAGGCGTTAGATACGAAGCAGTATCTACAACAATAAACTGTGATAGCTATTAAGTATTCTGCGTGTATGTACGCTAGACATAGGTAGGCATTTGCCACAAACCAAAAGTCACATTCAGGTAGGTCCACTTCTTTGAGTAGAAACAAACGAACAAGGGCATTAGCCCGTTAGATTTCTTTAAGTCAGTTAAACAAGGCAGTCAAATAGTAAGCAGAGAAATACACTTACACAAGGTATGGACTCGAGCTAGGGGTAAACAGCAGCAAAGAGATACAGAGCAGGGGTTAAAGATGGCGTCACCATAGGGCAGGTATATTTATTAGGTCGGTGAGCTCATCGGGGAAGGGAGGAAAAGCGAGATAGGTAAGGGTAGATAGGGACGGAAGTTACCAGGAGTCAACAGCAGGGAGGGAGGGAGCCGATACTGATACTACATTAAGCAGTACACAGTTCGGCATTTAAATGGAGGGTGCAGTGAGAGGACAGATGCTGGACAGTGGCAGGAGAGAAATAAAGGGCTAGAAGCAGAGAAAGCAAGGGAAGGGAAAACAGAGGGGTGAGAGGGTAGAAAGGTGATGGGATAACTTAGAGATAGACCCACTGAGGGAGTGGACCCAAGGAAAACAATCAGAGGAGATATGAAAGGTAAGGGTAGTTTGGATGTGAGTAGGTGGAAGGAGAGCCTTGAAAATAGTGAATAAGCAAAGTAGATAGGTGAAAGTTCAGTATAGGTATAAAGGAAAAGTGGAGCTACAGTACAAGAGGTTGAGTCAGTCTGTGAGCCTGAGGGTGGAAAGGTAGTTAGTGGGATAGCTTCTAGGAGAAAAATGCCACCTGGTGGCAAGATGCAGTACATCAAGCTAAAGGTTTTGTTAGGGAGGTAGCAGGTCAGGGGATTCAAGGAGGGAAAAAAGTAAAGGCGTACAGGAGGATAAGTGTAATAGGTGAAATTGAGAGTAGAAAAAGGGTTTTGCTGCTGGTAGCCTTAGCTGGGAGTGTACAATAAACCTGAGGTATAAATACAAGAAATAGTAGTTGTATTGCCTGTAGGTTAAAATAACATACTTTCTTTTCCTTGCTGGACTGAAGCAAAGGGAATGAAAAGGTGCAAATTCCTTAGTTTTGGGGAATGGACAGCAGTTGTTGTGGTGGGATGAGTCAGTAGGTCAGCAGCAGATAGGGCAGATTCCCAACTGTGAATCAGTATAACAGGTTGGCTAGTTTCTTTTCCTTGCTGGACTGAAGCAAAGGGAATGAAAAGGTGCAAATTCCTTAGTTTTGGGGAATGGACAGCAGTTGTTGTGGTGGGATGAGTCAGTAGGTCAGCAGCAGATAGGGCAGATTCCCAACTGTGAATCAGTATAACAGGTTGGCTAGTTTCTTTTCCTTGCTGGACTGAAGCAAAGGGAATGAAAAGGTGCAAATTCCTTAGTTTTGGGGAATGGACAGCAGTTGTTGTGGTGGGATGAGTCAGTAGGTCAGCAGCAGATAGGGCAGATTCCCAACTGTGAATCAGTATAACAGGTTGGCTAGACAAGGTATGGACTCCGGAGCTAGGGGTAAACAGCACATGTGAGGAGTATATAAATGTTGGGAGGAATAAATGAACAGAACGCAATGTGTGCCTTGCATATCCACATGTAACACTGTAACCATTAAGGGCACTTCAAGCAGTATCACTTCTGTCTTAAATAAACCAGGCAGATGGTACATCAGTTGTTAATGCCGTTAAATATCACATCACACTGTAAGCTGCAACAGAAGCCTCTGTCAATGCCATTTGTGATTGTCATTGTCTGTTGGATGTACACAGTTCTGATATAATCATATGTTGCTTGGATGCATTAGTGGCACAAGGCTCTGTAAGGTATGATTGTAGCTTATGTGTAAGTCTGTCTGAAGGTATCCTCTGACCAACGTGCATGTTAGTAGAATGCATGGAATCATGGCATGTATACGTCACTCTGGATTATGACACTGTTATAGCTTTAAGCTGTGTTTCCATAATACAGTACTCCTGTTACACACATGCATTATACACCATGCAAGCAGAGGTGTAGTGTCATGTACAGTCCACATCTGATGTGAGAATATGATATACAAAACACAACACAGTAAGTATGAAATCTGATCATTCTGTATATTGCTAACTGTTGTTAAAAAAAAAAAAAAAAAACACGAACGGCACTTGGAAGCAATTAGGACCAGCCCAAAGGCTTCACTATTATTACATACATTATACTGGAGAGCCGAGGCTAGGATGTGTTTTTAGAGATTAGTATTCATGCATGACATAAAAGATTGTTTGTGTTTTTTAAGGACTTTTTTACTTAATGAATGTGTAATTGATCAATTATGTATAATTATCATGGGGTATTTAAGGATTCATGAAGGATTGTTGGGATATCTGATGAAGTCGTGGTGTATGATGAAAACACTGTGTTTGTCTTAAATGCATTAATAAAGTGTGTTTTTATGGTTTTCGGTTCTCCAGTATAATTTATGTAATAATAGTGAATCCTTTGGGCTGGTCCTTATTGCTTCCAAGTGCCATTCGTGTTTTTTAGTAGTTCGTGTTTTTCGGCACTTTACTTTTCTCTGTGGTTTGAATTGTGTACTTTCTCTCTATTTTGTTGTCAATATTCATGAGGGAGAAGTCCCCATTGGTAGAATGGCTAGTAGAGTTTGTTCCATTGCAGCATAGAACAGCATCCGTGCTAGTATCCACTCTCTGGTGTTAGTATGTTATTTTATTAGTGATGCAGCACTAAGTATGTAGTATGACATGCCTTCAGAGTATCACATGTGTGACAGTTGTGCACACTGCTTGCTATACATATATACCTATACATGTTAGGCAAAGCAGAGAGCACACAATAGCATGTGATATAAATCCAGGTCCCACACTAATGAGAGCTTGTTCTAAGGAAGACACAGATATACCCACACACATCTACCCCATTTCTCACTGGTAGTACTATTAAAGCATGCATTACCTTATGCTGCATACATACTCCATATTCTGGCCATAGTGTGTGGTATTCAGCAGGTATGTTTTTGTGACATTTTGTGTTTGCTGAGCTATCACTGCATATTATTATAATCACAAAACTGATACAAAGTAATATTTCAGTACAGCTTTTACTAATAACTGTAAAACATGTTTGTGATTCTTCTTGTACTGGTACGTCATCGTACAGTGCAACATTTAAAATGGTGCTAAAGTGAAATGCATCACCTTATACTTCAGTACAGTATGTAGGAATCTTCGTAAAATCACATTTCTTTCTTCCTGTTAATGAAACTTTAGTCCAGTGCATAATTTGTTACTTTTGTAAGTAATTATTTAGTAGCATCAATTTGAGTTTTACACAGAAAAAGGTAATTGTTACAGGCCAGCAGTGGACTAGTTTAGCATAAGTACTTATGTAATACATGCTTTAGTAGTAAATTTAATTTATAAAATCAACTCAGATGTCATACCGACGAGAAGTTTAATGTATGTAGTGTCTCATAATACCATAAGTGCTTTCATCCCAAAAGTAAGGATTTCATCAGATAACAACCACTAAAAACTGTTGACCAGGTTTCTACTAATCAAAAATTGTGTGTCTGTTTCCACCACACGTTAAATAGCACATTAAATATATATAACACAAACATGTTTAAATAAACAATGTATAGATATATTTTTATAATATAAAACAATACATTTGCAAACATTAAATTAAATATCTATAGATTTTAATTGCAAAACACCATTAATTGACATCTTTTCATTCAAACCAGGGGAAGATGTTGCATTTAATTTGATTTGCCAGAAAAGTTCACTAGCTTTAATCATTGCTCACGAAAACCCACCTCTTACAGGTTTAAACATTTTTTCTACTACATAAAATAAGATTTTTTTTTAAAAATTGTTACACTGTATAGAATATTTATATAATGCTTTCTTCTTCTTTTTTTGGCTTTTTCCTGGTTAGGGGTCACCACAGCGGATCACCTGTCCACTCATAATTGGCAGTGGAGTTTTACGGTTTCGAGTTGCCAGCCTTCTACCTTCTTCAACCTTCTACAGAAGGCATACACACACACACACTCACTCCTAGGGCAATTTAGAGTGTCCAATCCACCTACAGCATGTCTTTGGGATGTGGGAGGAAACCGAAGCACTGGAGGAAACCCACGTGACCACAGAGAGGACATACAGACTCCGCACAGAAGGCACCCCAGCCAAGGATCGAACCAGAGAACCTCTTGTTATGAGGTGGCAATGCTAACCGCTGCACCACTGCGGCCGCCCTGTTTATATAATGCATTACTACTATCCTTTTTTATTGCATTTTATAAGCTCGTAGATCTAGTTTTCAGTTGTCTTTCAGTCTTTCCAACATAAAAACCATCACAGGACATACATAAAGCAATATAGACACCCCTTGCATTTTACAATTACATTTACAATTGTTTTTGATATTTCTTGGGTAAGATTTGATTGTTATGTTGGAAATGTCATAAAGAAAATTACACCATGAACATGCACCACATTTCACCATACTGTAGTGCTGTCCCTGTTTAAATAATCTTTCAACAATATTTTAATATTCATGCCTGTTTTATACACACATTTTGGGGTATCCAATTCACATAAAACATTCCCCCCCAAGATCTTTAAACAAATTCCAGTTCCTAATGATAAGACATTTCACCTGTTTGCTAAGGTTAGACTATTGTAAAACCATAGACTTCTCAAAACCATTGTCATTGTTACTAGCTTTAGTATTTAATGGCCTCCTTCAAAATAGGTGCATATTTGTTTCTACTACTGTCTTTCACAATATTTATCATATCACACACTATTTTTTTGGGATCGCCTCTTTCCAAAAACATATTATTTAATTTAATATAGTCACTAGTAAATTTTTCATTTTCCAAAACAAGTCTAGAAATTCTAACAAATTGGCCCTTCACCAGGTCTTTTTTTACTAGAAAGGGTAGTTACTAATAATGTAAATAAGAATAGGAAAAGGTGAGTTCACTAAAGATTGTTGATTCATAGGAAAGACCCTCAGAATTTTTATTTGAAAGTGGAATATCCAGTGGTGCCATCAATTTTTGGTATCTCTTAAGACTCATAAAGATACGATGAACCTACCTCTGAGACCCATAGTAGTGAACGGAAGATCAAAGATAGAACCTTTTGCTAAATGGGTTGATTAAAGGTTAAAAGTTTTTTTTGAAAACAAGTGTCATGTTTTAAAAGATTCATGGGATTGAAAAATTGTTAACCTTGACTATGTGGAGGATGGCACATTTGTTATTGTTGGTGTCAAAGACCTTTTTTGAGTAATACCCCATGATTTAGGACTTCAGTGGTTTAAGGAAGCCCCTCCCATTGGTACAACTTTGAATAATATGGATATCAGTATTATAGTCCATTTTATGGAAATTATTTTATGTGACAACTTTGTATTTTTTGACCATGAATATTTTAAACAGATTAGAGGTGTAGCTATGGGTGCGGCTTCAGTATCTGTTTTTCCTAACATTGTACTCTAGTATTGGGACTAATAGAGAATTATGAGGTCCCAGTATTAGAAACACATGCCACTATACCTGAGTTATTTAGATGGCATTTTTCTTCTATGGACTGGGAGTGTTGATTTATTTAATGAATTTATGTCCTATATTAACAACAGTGCATCATTTCTTACTTTTACCCACATTGTGGATCAAACCAGTATACACTATTTGAATATTACTATCTACGAAACTTATGAGAGTCCTTCCTATGAATCAATAATCTTTCATTAACCCACCTTTTTCCAATTCCCAATTCTTATTTACATTTTTCTAGTCACCACCCTTTCTCCCAAAAAAGAACCTGCTGAAGGGTCACTTTGTTAGAATTTCTAGACTTCTTTCAGAAGATGAAAAAATTACTAGTGAATGTATTAAATTAAATAAAATGTTTTTGGAAAGAGGCTATAACAAAAAATTAGTGGGTGATATAATGAATATTGTGAAAGACGATAGGAAAAGCAAATATACACCTATTTTGTGGTAGGACATTGATTTAAGTACTAAAGCTAGTAACAATGATTATGGTTTTGAGAAAGTTATTTATCATACTTTAACCTTAGTGAACAGGTGAAAGGTCTTATTATTAGGAAGTGGAATTTGTTTAACTCATTCCCACCAGTACAGTTGTTTTGAGTAGGTAGCTTTAAGTCCCAGTGGGTGTGGCTTGGTTTGAACCTTTAAAAAATAAAGTTATCACCTTACAGTTCTAGCAAATACTCATTGACAGAGGTAAAATGTCAATACAGTTGTGTTTGCCATCATTTATGATTTAAGATAAATTATTCTGATACCTTGTATCTAGCATGGTTTTGGAATTATTAATGTAAATATGAACAAGCAATATTTGATGCCTAAAGGCGCAGTAGGAGGTAACTGCAGAAATGACTGGAGGTGCACTTAGCTGTAATGAGTTAAAGATCCTGGGGGAATGTTTTATGTGAACTGGATACCCCAAAATTCTTGTATAAAATGTGTATGATTATTAAAAATATAGTTGAAAGATCAATTAAACAGGAACAGCACTACGACATTGTGAAATGTGGTGCATGTTCACAGTATCATTTTATTTATGACAGTTCCAACATAACAATCAAATCTTACCCAAGAAGTATCAAAAACAATTATAAATATAATTGTAAAACTATTGATTTATGTATGTCCTGTGATTTCTTTATGTTTGAAATACTGAAAGACAACTGAAAACTAGAATCTACGAACATTATTGTGGAATAAAAAGAAAGGATGTTAGCAATTCATTATTAAACATTCTATACTGTGTAACAATTATTAAAAAAATCTTATTTTATGAAGTGGAAAACATTTCTAAACCTATAAGATGTGAGTTTTGGGAGCAATGACTGAAGCTAAACATTTTTTCTGGCAAATCAAATTAAATGCAACATATGCCCCTGGTTTGAATGACATCAGTTAATGGCATTTTACAACTAAAATCTATGGATATTTAATTTAATTATTGTAAATTTATTGTTTTATATTACAAATATATATGTGTACATTGTTTATTTAAATATTATATTTATTTAATGTGGGTGGCAACACACATATAATTTAACACACACATAATTCTTGAGTAGTAGAAAATTGGTCAACAGTTTTTATTGGTTGGATTGATACATGTGCCTAATTGATATGTTTTTATAAGACTGCACTTTTGAGATGTTTGTTATCTGATGAAATCCTCACTTTTGTGACAAAAGAGCTTATGGTTTTATGAGACACGCATATGGTTTTATGAGACACTACATACATTAGACATCTCAGCGGTGTGACATCTGTGTTGTTTTTTTGTTTTATCTATTTTTCTAGTTCTTGGTAAATTAAATTTATTCCAGAGTACCTTATTTGTGATATTGTATTTGCCTGCTTTCAGTTTAAGTGAAGCTCCTAGGTTTCTTCATATAGTTATTCCATGCAGGCCTGAGCTGCAAACTCCAGATACCATCTTTGAGCAATTGGTAGTAAAGAAACCAGGTATAAAAAACTCTTGTGCATTAGCATTGTGATATTAGATTTCTGTTACCACCCCCGGGAGTATTGGAGCACATTTCTTACTAAGTACCAACAGAAAGGTAAGCACTTTTCCACTAAAAGCAATGTAACATTTAAGGACCACAACATCATTAAGGGCAATAGTAACTATTTCTGTTTCTTTTGCACTGAAAGCTTACAGAGACCTGAGAGCGAAGTGCTGTGCATGGGTTTACTGTAGGTTTGTTGGTACTCTGTATGTCTACTAAACAAATGTGTGCTGTTTTAAATGGTTATTTTGTACTCTGTGGGTCCCTAGCTAAGCTTCAGTTTCAACTTGTGATAATTTAATCTGTTTGTACTTGCATCTTTTTACTTGCCTGAATTAATTTGCCTGCACTATGAGCATGTAAATATAATCTCTTTGCTTACTGTTGAGGTTTACTTTTTCAGCACATGTATTTCACATGCTCATGTTTTCTTCCTGGTATATTCTGCAAGAAGCTTATAAGTACATAACAGACTTGATGATGCTCTCAATTCAACAATTTACAGTCGATTAGGTCGATATAAAGCTTATTTTGTTCATGTGGAATTTTACTGCCATGTAGGGATGGTGAAAAAAAAAAGAAAAAGAAGTCTTCTTTTAATGCAACATAGGCATATTTGTTGGTGCAATATTCTGCTCTGTGCTGGAAAACTTAAACAGTGAACTATGTTGTGTTAGCATCTGTCTAACTCAGGCAAATTATGCAGAGCAGAGCATCACTGTATGGTTTGAGGTCAGTCTATGAGCCAGCATTTAGTACTGTTATGTGCTTGTTTAGAGTAGCTGGATTGTGCACTGTGCCATTCTTACTACCTAAGTGGGGGTGGGGTGGGGGGTGCCTCTGCAAATATAGATGACACTGTGTCATTACATCCTGAGTGTATGTAATCTCTGCACAAGACATTGAACACCTCACACCCACAGTGGTCACTGTGCACTCATCTCATACTGGACATTAAGAACAATCAGGCCGTCATCTGTCTATATCATCTGCAGTCAAACCACAGAGCAGAAAGGGAAGAAAGGTCATTATAACTGTCCAATGATCTTGCTTTTCTTATTTGTACTGCAGAAGAGGCAATTATCATATTTAATAATAATTTCCCCTGTCTTCAAAGCAAACTCTTCTTAACTTTATGGCAAAGAAGACGAATAAGTCAAGAGTAACGTAATTAAAAAAAACATTAAATTTAAGCCAACTTTGGTGCCTATGGAAGGCTATAGGACTTAACATACTTGGGAACCAGTACCTCCACTTGTGCAAAAACAGTAAAACAGAAAATAAACCGGCAAAGTGAATTAGCAAGCAAAATAAACAAAACATAGCTTTTCTATCAACATAGATAATCTTAGAAATGTAATAAAACTTTGACTTGTGACTGTGAACATCTAAATACTCCTACCTTTCCTTCAGGAAGTATAACCTTATCTAAAAATCTAAATATTTCAAATAAACTCCTCCCTGGATTTCTACTGCTAATCATGAATTATCTATCCCAAAGCAGCCTCAAGCCACTACATTGTATAATTTACTTGACTTTAATAATCTATAATAAAGAGTTGACTTCAAAACTGTTTCTTTCAAAACCATACAGAAACTCACAACAAAGGATCCTGGGACCTCACCTCTCTGTATTCTTGATTCCTCCACACTGATGCATTGTACCTCAGCTGTCCGCTAGCTAATAGTCTCAACCTGTCTCTTGTATACAGCAGGAAGGAAAAATCATGCCAATACCTAGAACACAACAATTTAAATATACAGATGATGAGAGACCTATCTTAACTCTACCACTTCTGGGCATAATTTTGGAAAGGGTAGTATATAAACAATAATAGACTACCCTAAAATTTTAGCTTCTTCTTCTTTTACTTTTACCTTTAAGTCTATTTATGGACAATTTCAGGCCAATAAAGCGAAACCCCTCTAGCTGTGGACATGCATGGTTCTGCCTTCTTATTGCATCATCAGCACAGCATAAGAGGAATGTTTAACTTTTGGAAACACAGGGTTGTCGTACCCAGCTGATATCCATAAACATTAGGGTGTCTACAAAATATTCCAGCTAACAAACTAAAACAATCCACAGCTAGAAGGGTTTGCTTTTATTGGCCTGAAATTGTCCATAAATAAACTTAAAGGTAAAAGAAAAAGTCATGAACATTCAGAGTTGCCATTTAGCTGAAACACCTGATATCCTTAAGGGGTAGTTTGCATATATCCCATGTTGCCTCTGATACAAGAGGTTTAAGGTATCACACAGTGGAAAGTCTAGCTTTGCTAGATATTTCTTTTTGTGTTTTTTAATCAGTTGGCTTTCCTTTGTGACCTACTTACTCATCTTTTTAGTCTATAAGGGGTAGTTAAAGTCTCCCATGAGTAGGGTATGTGGTTTAATTGTGAGTGTCTCCAGTAGGTCTTTGTGTGAACTATGGGATTCTAGGGACATAGAGGGTGACCTCTAGCTCTACAGCTTGCTAGGATATGGTATAGGACTTTGTCTGTGGTGATTTGCACATAGATAAATTCCAGAGCATCATCCTGTTTAAACAACCTAGAGTTATGCTTGTTGCTAATACGGATTGAGACCCCTCCACCTTTTGTCTCCATACTGAAGCTTTGCTCTGTCAAAACTTTCTGCGGATTTAAACCATGTTTCTGTAATGGCACAGATGTGTGTATTCTCCAGAGGAAGGAGAGCTTGTAGGGTGCGGTGTGGAGTTTCTTGTTTTGTCTCCTAAACTTTGGGTTTTATTTGCTATTATTTGCTATGTCAGTAGGTTTGTCAATTTGGCATTACCTAAAAAACAGGGGTGGATAAAGTTTTAGCCTCTACGTTGGAAGCCTGGGGGAGACAGGTACAGACCATCCTTTGCAAAGCGATGTGGTTTGCTAACCATATCCTCCAATGCTGACAAATATTGAATCCCTCTGGAAAAACACCAGAAATTAAGCCAGTTATTGAAGTCAATCAACTTTTGATCATACTATGACCTTATCCTTGGTGAAGGTAGAATATTGCTCAAAACAAGGCACATACCTGCCTGAGATGCATATTCACAGAAATCAACAATGTTTCTCTTCATATAGTGCAGGGAAGTAAATCTCAGGTCATTAATGCCCACATGGACTATGATAGAATCACACTGGTACCTGTGGTGTAGTGACTTGAGTGTGTACAAAGTGGATAATCAACTAACTATAATCTTCTCCTTGTCCAGTCAGTGAGTGGGGTCTCTCTGTGTTGTCCAGTGGTGTCCCCCTATGACAGGAGTCCTGGGTAATGTACTGGCTTGCTTTATGGGCTTTGCCATTAGAGCTCCACTGGATGTATGCATATGTGTCGTGTTTGGTGTCACATCTGGTGAGTGCTTTAAAGATTGCTGATTATAGGCATTGCTGTTTTTAAGCTTAGGAGGTCTTTGAGGTTTGGGAAGATTGTTTTTAATACCTTAGCATAAGTTGGTCAATGTGTGTGGTTGACACTGTGTTTGGCGGATAAAGTGTGTGTGTTCTTGACAGTCTTGTCTGTATATGAAATTTCTGCCCCCAGTGAAATTGCTTATGTGCATCTCTTGCATACTGTGTTTGTTTCTTTAAGGATTAAATGGTTGTCTTTGAGCATGAATCAATTGCTACATTGTCTCAGGATGCCCATATCTACTAAGCTGGCTATGGAGACATTTGGAAATTGCATATCCATGTTATCCAGACCTGTATTTGGTTGGGCTATTCTAGGTTGTGGACTGGATTATACAGAAGTCACTTTGGGTGGTCTCTGGGGTTTGACACTAGGCTATGTTAGAATGTGCTAATATTTGATTGCAGTGCTGTTTAATGTGCAGAGTATCTACTCTAAGCTTGTCTCCTCACAGTGGCTTTGTTTTAGCCACACTAAGTTACAGGTTTCAGTTCTAAGAGTATTTTTATAGATACAATTTCCTTTCTGGGTATCTGTGTCTATACAGGGCACTGGTATCCTCTTAATGTAAAGACACCAGGAAAGATTGCTTATGAGTGTAATGCTACAACAAAACAACTTAAACAAACTACCTTGACAAGGCAGTTTCAAGTATTAGGGACTTTTAGAATGACTTAAAGGCAAAATCAACAAATAAACAATAATAAAGCAGTAGCATTCTAAACAATTAATTGAAGTGGAACACAGCAGTATAAATCTCTTTTATCTACCAAGAAGGGAGCAAGATTAACTCAGAATGCTCTCAGAGTATGGCAGGGGGCTCCAAGCAGTTCAGAGCTCTGGGAAAATGAGCATGACACAATTTGTAGTAAGAGAGGTTTACTCAAGTGCAATACAGGCTTGCTGAGTGTGCATATAATATTATCGATATATGGAAACGGTGGGTGAAAAAGTACTTAAATAGGTTATACAACCGACAATAGCGATGAAAGAGAAGAGGGAGGGAGGGACTTTGGAAGTCAGATTATCATAAGGGGTGGGGGAAATATCAAACTGGCAATGTAGTCCTATGGTTAAAATTTCAGAAACACAGTAGCAAGGTAAACATAAAGCACTGGAATCCAACATTAACAGGTATATACAGCTATAAAAAGTACTGAAGCACAAGTCCTAGAGCAGAATTCACAATATTGCCACTACTGCAATCCTACCACAGACTAAGGCACCAAACTATGCAGAAATTTACCAGTAACACTGTAATAAATGACTTGCTGAGCCTCAAATCTGGCAGTAGATCACAGTCCTGCCACAATGTGAATGAAGCTGCAAGACTGAGGACCCATATTGGGTTCAGAATACAAAAAAATACCTTTTACATCTTTTACTTGTAATTCTATTTATTGAAAGAGAAGTGCCAGTATAATGTATAAACAATGCTAAAATCCCGGAATAATACACAATCTTCACACAACTTTAAATGAAACTACAAGACTAAGATCCCAGAATAAGCTAAAAACATGCAAGAAGATATTTTTTTGGCTAAAACATGGATAAAAAGCAGAGAAGTACAAAAAACGTATCACCACATGTCACTCTCAGTGCAACTTAAAATATTTAAGCAGAATTTAAGTAAATTTTTTTTCTTCCTTTTTCATGAAAAGCTTGCATCTCACACTTTGGGGCTTTGCACACCTGCCTGAGTCTTGAACAAAATCATAGGATCATAGGAGGTTACTTAAGTTATCGACCTGGAGGTCATTTCAAGCCTAGTAGTTTCATCACAATGTAATACCATATATACTGTAGTCAATACCCAGGATTTATTTAGTAATGACTGCCCGTGTCCAGGAGGGTTGTGGGCACTATCACCAGTATGAATTTATGGTGCCCCATCCACTCATCCAGGTTCCATTTGAATAGTGTCATAGAGGTGCTCTTCTTCACATGAATTAGCCTATTCCAAAGATGCGGCATTCACTGGGAGACAAATCTGTTCTTCCAGCATGTCCTATTCAAGTCACAGGACATATTTATGTCCCTGGAACAAGTAGCTCTAGTCCCATTTGATTTACAGATGTGCTGCAAATTCATTAGGTTTGGGTTGGAGATTGCTCTGTAAGCCAGGCATAAGTCTTCCCTAAGAAACCTATACAATACAGAGTGTAGTGACAGGGACTTGAGTTGATCTGTGTAAGGCACATGCTGGAGTTCCTTGATTTTCCTTGTGAGAAACATCTGAGGTCTCTGCAATTGCTGCAGGTGCTATAAAGTTCTTGAACAAATGACAGTAGATGTATTACTTGTTCAATGTTCTTTCTCTGATCTGTTAGACACAATCTACTTTTCAGTCAGCTGTGAACTACCAGCAAAGACTTTTTACTTTGGTTACAGAAGTACTTTTCACAGGAGGTATAAGACAAAAATTAGGAATGTTCAGTTCCAAAAGGAATGGCGATCTAGTCAGAACTGCTTTAGAACCAGGTAAGCTCTTCAGATACATTGAAGTGTGGCTGCATTCAGCAATGTCACGTATGATTAGCCTAGTCTATAGTGTATCGACACTGCCCACACCTGACTGGAAAGAGCAGTGTGATATCAAGAATAGAATACAAGCTCCCCATCTACTTGAATGTAAAGGCAACAGGAAGTAATGACAAATTCTACTTAACAAAATATATGTCATCTCACCAGCAACAGTGAACACACTCTGTACCTCTTATTAAAGTCTTGTCTGTTTCTGATCTTACTATGAACGCTGTCTGTTCTAGAGCTACAAAACTGTTTAAAAAGAGGTATCTTATCTGGTGTAGTATATTTGGAATGCATTGATAACACAACAGCATGTGTACATTGCTAGAATATTGCCACTAATGGTGGATGTTATTTTTAATCATTGGTTCTTTTCTTCTTATATCACTTTTCTTTGAATGCATGCAGGGCTATGTAGAGGGAGTGTCTGATTTGTACGTCACAAGATGGGTTGCTAATTGGCTCACTGACAGAACCCACATTGTAAACGTGGCAGACTCCAAATCTGACTTCAAACCAGTGACAAGTGGAGTACCACAGTGTTCAGTCCTGGGACCTCTCCTGTTTGGTATCTACTTCTCTGAAGTACAGGCTAACACAGAAGTCCTTTGACTAACGAAGTTTGCAGATGACTGCAAACTAGGAGCCATAGTTGAGTCTCCAAATGATGTGGACATCCTACAGAAGGGCCTCACTGAGACAGATGCCTGGTGTCAGAGGCATGGCCTCAAGCTCAATGCCAAAAAGTGCATTGTCATCCCCTTTGGTAAAAACTCTGTGCCCATGAACTACCACATAGGCGGCAGTCTAATTAATGCTGAATGCATGATAAGAGACCTGGGGACCCAGGTGGACAGTAGTCTCTCCTTTGATAATCACATTGCCACAGTAGTCAGGAAATCCTTTTATGTGGCACACCTCATCACAAAAGGGTTCTCATCTAGGACAAAAGAGGTCATTGTTCCCCTCTACTTGACAGTCATTAGACCCATTGTAGAGTACAATGCCCCTTTTGGAATGTACCTCACAAGACATCTGCAGCAGCTGGAAAGGCCACAGAAGTACCTCACAAAGAGGATTACTGGCCTCAAACAGATGCCCTACACTGACCGTCTCAAAAAAACTCCAGCTTTACTCCATAGCATATCATCTACTCTGAGGTGATCTCTGCCTAACATATGAAGCTGTGTCAAACCCAGAGCTGTTTGACATGCACACCTAAAGAAATCCCAGTTCCTCTGAGCTACATACTCTAGGGGCCTAAACCTTGTGACCACAATAAACAGAACATGCTGGAGGGATAGATTCCTGTCCCAGAGACTTCCCATACTCTGGAACAAGCTACCCGTCTATGTCAAGCAAAGTTCCTCATTAGCACTCTTCAAGAAAAATCTTGATAAGTGGATGGGAAATAGGAAATACACCCCGGGGATCTGCTTGATAGGGGCACACGAAAATTGGGTGGTGTAAGCCAGGGAACCTTGTTAGCTAGGCTTACTTAGGCCCTTGGGCTGATAGCCTAGTACCTACCTATGAACATATGTAAAGAATGTGCTACGTATTACATATGGCAATCTTTTTATACCTGCACCAGGTTTACACAGTCTCATACCATGTGCTTCATTAGTTAAACTCATCCTGAATTATCTTAAGTACATCTAGCAACCCACATGATTCTAACTTAAAAACGTATGACTGCACACAATGTGGAAACAGCAATTCCTTATAAGCTGTTCCTAGGCATGATGTAAATGTCCTGTATCCCTTGATTTGCCACCTGCACAGAATTCAGTTGAGCATCACATATAGTGTCAGTGTCCCTTATTCAATGAATGTAGTCATGATCTACTGATACATTTTAAGTGCATTATAGATTATGTGAATGCACATGATCAGTTTGCTTGTACCTTGAATGTTATGCTTTATGCACTTTGTTAACAGATGTGTGTGGCTTCAAATAAATGCACAATTAAATTGTACAATTACTTATCAGAAAGACAGCATCTTCCATACATAGTTCATTAAAGGGCATCTGCATTCAAATATTAAGTTGCTGGCATCATGAAATGCTCTTCAATTCCTTTAATGCAGAAGCAAGACACATGCAGAAAAAATGATATAAGTATTAATTAATGTCTCCGTTCTGATTAAACTTGTTTATGTATTTTTTCTGTATATTATTTTTGGCTTTCTATGAAATATTGTATTAATCTTCTTTTGGTGTTTATCATATCATCTGTAACATTAAGTGGGGCATTTCAGTTGAGAAGACTTTGGTATATCCCAAATGTTTGCTAGCCTGAGAAAGCAGAAAGGTCAGTGATTATAGCAGTAAGGTGAGTGAATCTCATAATCTTAATGTGAGTGCATTGCTATATTTCACAATTTATACTACACACAGCGCTGTACTTCAAAATGCACACTGCACAGTGCTATACGTCATGACATATACCACACAGTGCTTTACTTCACGATGCACAGTGCGCAATACTATACTTCACAATGCACACTGCACAATGCTATACTTAATGCACACTGCACAGTGCCATATTTCATGATGCACACCACAAAGTGCTGTACTTCATGATGCACACCACAAAGTGCTATACTTCACGATGCACACTGCACAGTACTATACTTCACAATGCACACTGCACAGTGATACACTTCACACTGCACACTACACAGTGCATTACTTCACAGTGCACACTGTACAGTGATATACTTCACAATGCACATGGCATAGTGCTCTATTTCATGCTGCACATGGCACAGTGCTGTACTTTACAGTGCACCTGCATAGTGCCATATGTCACAGTGTTATACTTCACCCTGCACACTACACATTGCATTACTTCACAATGCACACTGCACACTGCTATACCTCATGATGCTGACTGTACAGTGATATACTTCACAATGCACATTGCATAGTGCTCTATTTCATGATGCACATAGCAAAGTACTGTACTTCACAATGTACACTGCTGTATTTCACAGTGCACATTGCACAGTGCTATACTTCACCATGCACCTGCACAATGCTATACCTCAAGGAGGTTACTGCTTATTGTGCTACAGAGCTATTTATATATGTACTGTGAAGGACATAGTCCTAACATGTTGCGTAACAAACTGCATAAGAAATCAGACTTCCAGCAGTGGGAAGTAGTAAAAATCTGGGAGAGCATCAATATAGTGCACATGAGGACAGACCTGACATCAGGATTAAGGCATTGTGGTATGCTTGAGGGAGTGCATGCATGCCTCTATGTAGTATGCAGCAGCAGATCATTGAAGCCAGTGGCACATATGCACAATAAAGGTAGCATTGCTTAACATAGCAGCGGTAATACCAACAATGTAAACCAATGTGGGTATGTACTACAAACTGGAAACCTGTTCATTATGTAAATGAGGAAGAAGTGGGCTAAACAAGATAATGAGAAAGGGGAGAACAGCAAGCAGTTGGAAACATAGAAGAGCACCCATAAGGCACAAATTGTGTATAGAAAGGAAGGAAAGAAGGATACTTTTTAGGGACATAGCTTTTTTCATTTCAAGAAAATGGTGGACTGAAAGAGTTCCAAGGAATGCCTGTGGATGAGAGAGAGAGAGAGAGAGAGAGAGAGAGAAATGCATGATTCAGAGGCAAACAGACAAACATAGCATACTTACAGAAAGGGCAGCATATATACAAAAGATGTGTAGGAGAGTAAATGGACACAAACATGCAAGAACTGGACAAGTGGCAATAAGGGGAGGTGGATGATCTAGAAATGGAGAATGAGACATAATGAGCACACTGGGATGGGGATGGAGTGGGCTGCTGGCAAGATTGGCAGACACAGAAGGGAAAAAGCTCAGGAATCACCATCACTCAGCTAAGTGGCTCATGGCAAGGACTGATTACTCCTCTGGATTCCTACAAGCCACAGCTTGCATGTTATGTGACTCTTCCAGGAACACTAGAAGGCACCAAATGCTTCTTGATGCAGGCATCCGGTGGCCAGTACACTTCAACAGCAACCAACACCTCACACTGGGAAACCTTTTGCCTCCCTCCAGCAAGGGAATTATCCTTTTCCTGAGAGGCAGACCCAATGGGCATTGCCGACCTACTGCCAGATGTAGTTGCTGGAAGAACTGGAAGTGGTCTGACCTGGTTCTTCTCCTCTTCTACAAATAGATTAGCAGAAGGATGACCAAATGGGAAAAATCATCAGATACACCCATATGATAAAAAATGGGAAAACAAACATCAGACACATATAGGATATGATAAAAATAGTTTACCATCAAAATCTCGAAGGCATAATAATTTGCTAACAAAAGAATGAACTAAAATTCCGAAAACAAAAATAACATTTAGCCTAAATGTTGAATGTCAGTAACACAACAAACAACATTCGACATGCCAGACTTCTGGTTTTAGCAGGGGGGGGGGGGGCAAGTCCTCCTGCACTTCTCACACCTTCCTGCAAATTATACATACCAAGTCTGAGATAGCACTACAGTGAGGCAAAGGGTAAATTCCCTGATCCTCACTGTACTGCGATCTCCATTCACAATGCCAAACTCATAATAATGAATCAAGCTTTATTTTCATTATTATAATTTTGTATTGTTCCAGGTCGGCATTGTGAAAATTTGAAAACTGCCTTTTGACCACATGATTTTCCAACACGAGCCTTTATAATTTTGATAGCAAACTGATAAAAATACCAGTACAGATGTGTATGGTGTGCTACACAACACATGCATATGCACGCGCACACACACACCCTACTACCTGAAGGGGTGCTCCTGCCATCTGCAGCAGACATCCGTGTTGATTTGATGCTGCTCCACCACTGGACAACAGTTAAGAAAGTAGAAGATACAATGAAACAAAAAAGTTTTACAGTGCATGTCTGTCTGCCTGTCCTGAACTTTGGCTGTCACTGATGAAGTACATCAGGGTGGCACTACTTCAGGTCCCTATACCAATATCTATATTGCTACCTAGAATGTATGATGCCAGTGGCATTGCCCAACATTACTGCCAGTTCCTGGCAGGGATCCACTTTCATCAAAGGGAAATTATACAATCTATCCAGGGCTTCCTAATTTCCTGTGAAGGAAAATTATTTTCTCTTTGGCACACCATGCTGGAAACCTATATTCCCAAGTTCTTGAACCAGCCATGACTGCTAAATATGTCCACTTGAGAAGTAAAGTGGTAATCCTGCATGTGGATGCATGTTTGTAGATCACATGTCTTACAACATAGCTCTGAAGTATCTGTGGATAAAGAGAGGCATCACTATTCCTGGGCTGAGTAAGATGGATATGGATTGCACTGTATGCAATGAAAGTGAGGGAGGCATCATCACTAAATGGCTTCATTAATTTACTTCATTGTAGTGCATTATGAAGCACAGTAGCCATCTTTCACAACATTGTTTAGAGGAGATGGAGAGAAAAACTCTGCAAAACAGCTGCTTTACAAACATGGAAAATGGCTGCTGTCTGGTACTATAACCAGTCACATGGGGGAAGGGCTTCTGTCTGGTACTGTAACCGGTCACATGGAGAATGGCTACTGTCTGGGAATGTAACCAGTCACATGGAGAATGACTGCTGTCTGGTACTGTAACCAGTCACGTGGAGAATGGCTGCGGTCTGGTACTGTAACCAGTCACGTAGAGAATGGCTGCGGTCTGGTACTGTAACCAGTCACGTGGAGAATGGCTGCAATCTGGTACTGTAACCAGTCACATGGAGAATGGCTGTGATCTGGTACTGTAACCAGTCACATGGAGAATGGCTGTGGTCCGGTACTGTAACCGTTGTACTACTACAGTGCCTATGGTGACTTTCATGGAATATTAGGGCATGTTGTGTTGTGTTATATTTGTAAGTAAGATATATGAAGAGGTTCATTACAAAGGCACTACAGGCAGATGGCACGTGATGGGGTTCCACTGGTGTCACACATTGCAATGGGTTTAGATGTGGATGCACCCAGATATCCACATAAGGAACAAGACGTCCTGCAGCATACCTCCAGGGAACATCACTTTTTACCTTGGGGGGGGGCTTTCTTTTCAGCAATGGTCTTCGATACATATATCTGTAGATCAGCATCTTCTTTAAAAGGGAAGGAAAATGGGTGGTTTGGTGGTCCAAGTATTCCATTTCTGTAATTGTGGGGGTAGCATGGTAATGCTGTCACGTTCTTCATGTGTATCATTTCCACTGTGGTAGCATCACCCATGGCTGGGAGAACACTGGAGCTCTTCCCATGATAAAAATGCACACTGGCTATTCCTGTCCTATACCTGTTAGACTGCAGTGGCTGTATCCCAGGGCAAGATTTGGAACATATGATAGGATACAACCATTTCACACTGTTTGATGCCATAAGTCATTTGGAACCCAAGTTTAAAAGACTGAACTGTAAAAAAAAAAGGGGTACTGAGATTTTTTTCATCTTGTGTAGTTCACACCATGACATTCTGTAGAGGCAAGGGGTAAGGAATGTGTAATGTAAGTGAGGTACAATGCAGGTTGAGACAGTGGCCATAGAATGCCCTTGACTTCTGTAACACCTGTATGGTCATTTCAGAATGACTTTCCCTTTGACTGTATGGCCTTTACTTCCTTGTATTCTGAATTAGAAAATTATTACTGTGGAGGCCTTTCCTTGTTTGAGCTGGTAAAGAAATAATACTAAATGGCACTCCTTGTTAAATGCTTTATTTTAGCTGGACACGGCAGATAATAGGAGTTTTCATTTCCTTGGGTACATCACAGTCAGCCTGAATTTGCTAAAGTTCAAAAGGCAGTATATTAAGATCAGTAGGGGTGCAGATACCAGGCAGAGGGAGATGCAGAAAAATGGAGAGTGAGATATGTTAAAAGGATGCTAGGAAATAAAAATTATACACATCGGCATCTTTAGTTTGTCATTCCTCTCATATACATACAAGCTTAAGCTTTATTTTCATTGCAGGATGTCATTTATGTGCCTGATACTGCACAAGCTGGTATGAGGTTGCAGATCCAAACATTCAATTTTAAACAGAGTTACAATGACAGTGTGCAAGTTTGTGTTTTATGCTCCTGGGACTTCTCAGTGCAAGTGTTCTCTAGCAACAACACCAAATACACACACTAAAAGATGGAACTCATGCCAATAGCACAGTGACAGCTGTAGGCTGATATTCTCCAGCTGTGAAAACACAGAAGTATAGACTTCAGCAAACAGGAATCACATCACTCACTGTGTCTGCCTGTTTCTCCATCTTGTGCATAAGTTGCAGATTTGGGTAAATCACGAGGCTGAATTTTCCAGCTGAAACACTCCATATACATGCCTCATGGATCCCGAAATTTCACAGATTTTGAACTTCCAACCTCCTTCAGAAATGAATGAAAGCCACATTCAGTGAACAAGCTTTTAATTTTTTTTTTGAGTGTGTGGGGAGGCCCCATACACGCCCCTAACTTAAATATGTACCAACTTCATGGGTGCATAACAGTGGAGAAAGGGCAACACTACCTATTCACCGAAAGTGGCTTTCAGAGATAAAGCTATCTCGCTGTTGTCAGTTGGACAAACAGTGTTTGGCTCAAACACTCATTCATGAAGGCTTTTTCAATGAATTTAGCAATCTTTTAAAACATATTTTGTATTGTCTTTCTACTGTTTAACACCAGATTGGGGAACCCATACTAGAAATAAACATAAAACAAATTGACAGAGTTGTAACACTGCCTGCTAAGATAATAGATTAAACTTCCTCATATTGAAAAGATGTTGGTCATTAATCTTCATTAGAAATAATTTTGATATGTATATGAGAAGTAAAAAAATATTAGAGACACTTACAACAGAAAGCTTCTTGAAGATGAGTAGGTTGTAAGCTTGGCATTTCAATTTACAAGCCTATTCTAGATTCTCAGACTGTATCTGCCATTTATTTGTTAAACTGATATAATTGTTACTCACAAATACATTTTTTAGGAGCAACATAGAAGCACTATCTGTTTCAGTGACTTGCTAAGAGTTAGACAGTATATACATTAAGTAGAATGAGGGATTCAAACCCAGGACTACTTGTTTAAGGTCATTAGCTCACAGCCTTAATTCTCTGTGCTATACTGACAGAGTATTTATTAACTTATTTACACTTTATAGATCATGTTAGTCCCACTATTTTCAGGAGAGACTTGAGGTAGTATTCATACAGATGTGTTGAAATTGGGCCAGGGAGACAGGGAACTTCTCATATTGTTTTCGATAAGTGCTTTAGGATCTGTTACATCCACCTGAGCTACCATGAACTCAGGCAGATAAGGCCTCGGTTTAACATCTCATCAGAAGGGTAGCATGTTCAGGAGTGCAAACCCCCCCACCGTGTTCTGCACAATAGTGTGACTATTAAAAAAAATGAATCCAACTATCTGGTGTGGGAATAGAACCCACAGCCTTCTGATCTTCCAGCACTAAAAGTGAGTATACTACCTACTGAGCTACTGAGACTGCCGAAATTGCACTCTTTATTCTCAGAACTCATTTCAGATTTTGAAAAGTGCAATCAACTTGGACTCATTTCATTTGAAATGCATATATATTTTTTTCTTACCATCACCTCCACATTAACTTTCTTTATGCAAAAGCATATTCATTTCTCTTAAAAGGCATCCTGATGGCACACTGGTAAGGCATCCATATTTGCTGGTGAGGACATGAGTCCAGAAATGGGCTATAGTCACTTATAGGGTCAACTGATGAGAAAGGATGAACTGGGCGGTGGCTAGTTCTCATCTCAGTGGTGGAAAGGGAAAGAGATCCCTGCCTCTGCTACCTCTGATGGAGACCAGGAATCTCACAGGTTATCAATCTAATTAGGGGGAATATCATGGCATTCTTTGCCTGATGCATGGCTAAATGTACCAGATTTGCTGACAACATTGCATCACTCATCCTGACGTAGGGATGCTTATGGTTCCTGCTGACTTGTCTGCTGCTTCCCATTGGGTATTTGTTCCCTTGATGTTAAAAATTACTCCAAAAATGTGAGTTCTTGAGGAGTTGGGGGCCTACCAGGTGAAAGGATATGTCCAGGGTTACCAGAAAGGTAATACAGGGATAGCCAAGGAGGACGGAAAGGGTACAGGGGTATGAGGGGAGGCCAGCAGTGTGCTGGATGTAGAATATGGACTTTGTATTCATATATTTAAGGCTTTTCTTTCATACAAGACTTGTTTCAAGCCCCAGTTGCTTTTTTGTTGCATATTTTGCCTGTGTGTTGAGTTCTTCTGAACTGTGCGTACTACTGCAGATGATGTCTCAGTAATTGTTTTTGGGTAATGTAATACCCTATTTCATGGTATGGTTAATTTTGGCAGACATAGGTATCCCTAGTAGAGTTTCATACAATATGCCATATGTTTGTTTCACTGCATTGTAATGATCAGGTCCCAAGTGCACCTTAATGAGCATGGATATCTACAAAGAAGGCCGTTGTGACTTCCATATCTACAAAGGAAGTCCTGCAGTGTGTTGATATTCATGCAATTGCATGCATTTCAGCTGTTTTTGGCTCAAGTGCATAACCACCGTGTGGCACTGGGTCAAACCCACAAAATTATGTGTATGTTTAGAATGCAGACAGTAGGCCTATTATAAAGCATTTTTCTCAAAATGCACTGCATGAGAACATTAATCTAAACTGTTTATTTCTGTTTATTTCTCCAGGCATTAGATACACTACTAAGCACATAGCAGCAAGACCTTTGGAGAAAGAGACTGTCTGAATTTTCACAGATAATTCAGTTACTGAAGTCTTTGCTGTTTTTCATTTGTAATATTTAATGAAATCAGATGAGGAAAACAACATTTTTGGCTCCTACCCTGCAGACATTCAAGCACACAGTGTATTTGGCATCCTTCTTTAGACAGGAAAAGCATGTCATGTTTCATTTAGACTGTGATGACTGGGAAAGGAGTTTGTGCCATTAAGTCCCACAGAGCACAACTCTGAAGAAGGCTAGGCAGTGCTATTAGAGACGTGTTTCTTTATGCATGCACCCAGCCTGTATTCTCTTCTAGAAACAAAATTATGTTTCCCATAATGACACTGTATGTATGTAACATTATTTATGTATGAATGCGTAAGTGCAAATTACATATGTATGCCTTGAAATATCAATTAGGCATTTAGGTTTGTGTTGCATATATGTGCTGCATGCTTATACAATACAGTGAATTTATTATGAAATTCCGTACAAGCTTGATAGAAAAAAATGAAATCTTGAAAACAAATGTTTTTACGGAATCCAAACTTTACTTTTATACTTTTACTTCTGTGAGGCTTTGAATGCCATTATTGTATTGCATCTGCATTAAGGAACCATTTTTGTAAATTGTTTGTTAATTAGCTTACTAATATTTCCCTGGATATGAATAAAATGAAGCTGAGATGCATAATAATCCGATTGCCCTTCTGCCTTAAGACTGAATGAAGAACATACTTGGGCTGTACTGATTCACAGGAAAATTACCATTCAAGGAAAGAAGGGAAGAGTGCTTCTCACTAGGAGTCTGACAGCCTTTGATCTTTTGCACAAACCATTTTTGTTTTAATTTGGGAGTTGTACATTTTAAAATGACGAAGTGTTTTGCTGTTGTTATAACTTTTGGCAACAGAGCACTACTGCATTGAACTTTGGTACTTACACTAGGGAAGGAATTCTAAATATTTATATTCATGATTTACAAACCATGAACTCATGAAACTGGTTATGCTTTTAAAATTATAGCTTAGAAGGGCCTTAATTAGTGTTATTATGAAATGGGCTTGAAATGGCTATAAGTGATATTGTGAACTAAAGTGTATTTCTCAATTTTATTTTATTTATTTATTTATTTTTTGCAGGGAGGTGTTTTTTATATCAATGACCAGAATGTTAAACTATTACAACATATCTGCATTTTCATATATATCAATTATAATTTGTTTGTTTGTATCTTTCGGCTTTTCACGGTTAGGGGTCGCCACAGCGGAACTCCAGTCCGCTAATGATTGGTAGTGGATTTTTATGTACCGGGTTACCAGCCCTGACGCAGAACCTTCAACGAAGGCACGCCCCATTCACGTATGCCTCCACACAGAAGACACTCTAGCTGAGAATCGAATGGGACAACATCTTGCTATGAGGCGAGAACGCTACCGCAGCACCACCACCGCAGTAAATATATATATCAATTATAATAATACCCATAATGTATTCCAGAAATCATGTTTTGCTGTTAAGTATATTACATTTGTTTGTTTCACTATTTTGCATACAGGATTCAACATTTACCAGAAGTAATTGTTCTGTAATTTACCCTTATTTTTTTCTCTCTGCTTTTTTGACAATGATCACTATTTGATGTTACTGTTTTATACATAATATGTCACATTTTTGCCTTGATATATAGAAAACTGCAAGTCCTACAGACAGACATTATTCAGTCCAGAAATTTAAAAGGTGTCATTACAGAAATAAGAAGTGTGCTTTTTTCTGAGAAGACAATACTTTCTTTCTGTCATTCCCTAAAGTACACCTGTTTCAGGAGAAGCCCATAGATCATAGGGACCACTTTAACCTGAACCATCCTGAGGGATTTATTGTGTGAAGCATATGACAGATGTTGCGGTGTTTTTCCCCTGCCCCTTCTTGTTTGCAGGAAACAGACATTTTAGCAGAATTAAAGTAAATTATTGCAGTTTCTATTGACAGATGTTTTCATGTTGCCTTTATCAGAATTAAGAAAAATTGCAACAAAAGCAACATTAATTTGAGAATCTTTAAGCAGAGGTTGATAAAAGAACTGAGAGCTGGGAACATACTCTGTGAAGAGAGGTTGCTAACCAAGAATCCTGTTACTAGTCAAACGTACATTAGTGAACACCGCAAGCAGTAATGAGAGCCTGATACCATACTGAAAGCATAAGGCTTGATACTGTGTCGACTGCACTTAAAAAAATTAAACTGCAATTCTTATTAAAACTGAATTTATTTATTTACTGGGAAAGTCCGACTTGGAACAAAGACAATTTTCAGCGGTGGCCCAGGGAGAAACATTCCAGATGCATATCTTTGTAACATGGGAGGAAACCGGAGTACCCACACGAATGCAGGGGGGCATGTAGACTCTGCACAGAAGTCACTCCAGCTGAGAATTGAACCGGAGAACCTCTTGCTGTGAGGCAACAATGCTACCGCTGTATCACTGCGCTGTCCAATTTAGAAACTTGTTACATTTTTAAAGTGTTTTTGCAGGGATCTTTACCCCCCTGTACCCCTCAGCATAAAGGTTACACCCCAAAACTTGCAGTATTTATATATATTTACTTCGAGAATGTTGTACCCCATAGAAAGGAGAAAACTCTGAAATACTGAGTTATTGTATATCTTCCCAGTCATACTTAAAGGAATTATACTTAATGTTCCCGGACTTTCAACAGGCAGCTACAAGATTCTACTCTGAGGAAAATACAGTAGTAGCTAGAAATGGACTGGTAACTAGACAGCTCGAGAGGAAGAGTAATATTGGTCAGCTGTAATTAGGTCAGCAAATTGCAGCTTGTGCTTTCTGACTGCAGAAAGAAGTACTTGCAAATCATCTACACAAGTAAGAGGCAAGACTGTTTTTGATTGCGATGGAATGTTTACTTTCCTACTAAAATATCATAGTGCACATTTTATCTCCACATTAAGGAATCCACCATCAAAAACTACTCCAAAGCCAACTTCATGCTTCTTAAGACAGAAGTGGCAAACTTCACAACAAAAAAAATAGATCCACCAAAAAAGAAGCCAGCAACTGGAAGCTGTAAACACTAATTTAATTAGTGAAACATATAAAGAATTCCAATAACAAAACAGACCGGTTTCGGCTTTGGTTTTTACCTAGCCTTCATCAGTGCACTTCTTTTTTGGTGGATCTATTATTTTTTGAGACGTGCAATAGCTTCCATGCAGGGGAAGGTTTTTGGCTGTGAAACTTCACAACACCCATGCAGACGGAAAATAGAGGTACGACTGCTGAATCTTACACAAATGTACTGTATAAGCACATACATGAGTGCATGGATTGTGCCATCCCTAACAGAGCCAAGACACTATCCTCCAAAAGAAGGAAGCCAATCTGGAGGTCCCATGCCATAAACAAACTCTACAACAGAAAGAAGAAGCTGTTGCAAAAAAGAGTAAAATCTCAAGATTGGAGGAACTCCCTAGTCAGCCTCAGCAAGAAGCTGAGATCCCTCATAAAATCCTCCAGAGCCAGTTATGAAAATAAAATTGCCACTGATTCCAAAGACAACCACAAAGCATTCTACAGCTATGTCAGGAATCTCAATGGCAACACTCAGATCTGCTCTGAGCTACAGCACAATGGCACTAAATATACAGAACTGATATTGCCAACATCCTGGCAGATAGGGTCAGTGCTAATTTTACCCCCATCTCACCCTCCAAAGGGCCCATCTTAATACTGGAAGAATGCAAAGCCCCAGTAATCAGTGATGAACAAGTAAAGACCGCACTCTCCAAAGCCAAGAACACAGCATCCATGGGACCAGACAACATCCCACACAGTGTACTGCACGAACTACAGAATGAACTGGCACCCCACCTAAGTACCATGTTCAATCATAGCCTCACCTCAGGCTATGTGCCTACTGAATAGTGCACAGTGATGGTTATCCTACTCCACAAAGAGGGTGCCACCACGGACCCTGGAAACTACTGTCCCATTAGCCTGACCAGCCTGGTCTGCAAGGCCATGGAACATATCATCTTGGAGCTTATAAACAAAGACATAAGTAACCTCCAAACCCTGGACCCCACTTGGTTTGGGTTTGTAAAAGGTAGATCATGTTTACTAAACCTGAGTGACTTCTTTGAAGCAGTCACTAGAGCTGCAGACAAGGGCAAGGTAGTACACACAGCCTATCTTGACCTCATCAAGGCTTTCAATATCATCCCCACACTCTGGAATTATAGATAAACTCACTAAACTTGGCATAAATCCCTATGTCACAAGATGGATGGCCAACTGACTCACTGACAGAACCCACACAGTAAAAGTAGCCGACTCCAAGTCCGACTTCAGACCAGTGACGAGTGGAGTACCACATGGTTCAGTCCCGGGTCCTCTCCTGTTCGGCGTTTACTTCTCTGAAGTGCAGGCCAACACAGAAGGTCTTTGGCTAACAAAGTTCGCAGATAACTGCAAACTGGGAGACATAATAGAATCACTCAATGATGTAGACATTCTACAAAAGGGCCTCACAGAAATAGATGCTTGGTGTCAAAGTCATGGCCTCAAGCTCAATGCCAAGAAGTGCATTGTCATTCCCTTTGGGAAGAACTCGGTACCCATGAACTACCACTTAGGCAGTAGCTCACTAAACACTGAAAGTGTGATAAAAGACCTCGTGACACAGGTGGACAGTAGTCTCTCATTTGATAACCACACTGCCACAGTAGTCAGGAAATCCTTCTATGTGGCACAGTTCACTGTCGTTTGTGCGAATGGCAGCCTGTCAGCAGCACTGCTGCCAAAAATCAGAATATTGTGTACAAAATTTAAATGGATGGAATAGTCGAACACACTTATGCAAATGCAGTAGTGCATTCGCATACGTTTTTTCGACTATATGCACGGAGATTGCGGTACAGTGGGGATTGGAAATTCATCCATATCCCCACTGTAGTGCGATCTCGGAGTTAGAATATATTAGTAGTGGATGGGGGCACAGGGGGGCTTGCCCCCCCTGCAAAAATGTGATATGTCGTATAGAAGTCTGATTTACATCAACTCCTATACGGCTATCACGTGATGGTTTCGGTAACAATGTTGACTCAAATGTGTCGATCATTTGGGTCGACATTGTGTCCATTTGGAATGTTTGTGTTTGGTTTTACTTTTCTTTGTTTCGAACGGCAAATGTTTTGCTGTTCAAACAAACAATAGTAAACCACGTGGCATACCTCATCACAAAAGGGTTCTCCTCTAGAAAAAAGGAGGTCATTGTTCCTCTCTACTCATCCCTCATCAGACCCATTATAGAGTACAATGCTCCATTTGGCATGTATCTCACAAGACACCTACAACAATTGGAAAGGTCACAGAAATACCTCACTAAGAGGATTACCGGCCTCAACCAGATGCCATACGCAGACCATCTAAAAAAACTCCAGCTCTACTCTCCGCATATCGCCTGCTCAGAGGCGATCTCTGCCTAACATACAAAGCCATGTCAAACCCAGAGCTGTTGGAAATGCTACACTTACAGAAATCCCAATCTTTCTGAACGATACACTCCAGGGACCTAAACATTGTCACCACAATAAACAAAACATGCTGGAGGGATAGATTCCTGTCCCAGATACTTCCCATACTCTGTAACAAACTATCCATTCATGTCAAGCAAAGCTTCTCATTGGTCCTCTAAGAAAAATCTTGATGACTGGATGGGAAATAGAAAATTCACCCTGGAGATCACCTCTGCGGCACTGCTTGACAGGGGCACAGGAAAATAATTTTCTTGGGTGGCGAAAGCTAGGCAACATTTTTGGCTAGGCTTATATAGGCCCCAGGGCTGATAGCCTCGTACCTACCTTTGATCCTATTATATATTTATGTCTTTTTCTAATTACAGGACAAACTGTTTAGGAAAATGTACTAAGTAGTTCATCCTGTAGTTAAAAGAAAAGTGAAACAAAAATAGACCCAGAAGTAGGACTGTAATGCAGCCAGCCAGGTTCCAAAGCTGATGTTCAGTAGTATATGATGTGCATTGACTTATCGTAGACTACTATGCACCACTGCCACTAATTATCAACATCTTGAGACAACCACTCCTAGTCCTGGGGGGACAGCTCAGAGGCCTGAGAGGGTGTAGTCCATATTACTAGAAAGAATTTTTTTTCACTGATCTTGTAATTTAGGGATAGGGGACTGTAAATGGAAAAGCAACATGACCAGTAACTCTGTAATACTCAGTCACGGTTAAATGAGGAAGGGGGGGGTCTATGTCAGTGCATGGAATGTGAAACAAGCTAAATGTGCTGCCTTGGGCATAATTTTACTTGATCATAGTTAAACAGATGATATGTATCAAGACCTGCTGTCACATGAGTAAAGGTAGGCTGTGTGTGTGTGTGTGTGTGTGTGTGTGTGTGTGTGTGTGTGTGTGTGTGTGTGTGTGTGCGCGCGCGCTGGGGGCAGAATTTCTTCCACTTCTTCATAGTGAAACAACAGAGCTGCACTGACTGTAGTTGGAGGATGGGTTAGACTTTTTGTGAAAGCATTGAAACTGCTGTCATGTCATCACAGTTATATAATCATTGAGGGTTATGTGAGGTCCTGAGAAAGTTGATTTGGGTGGTCCTACGATGGTTTGAAGTTCGAGATATATTGGTGCAATTACTGCAGACTATGTACAAGTACCCAATGTCACAGTGCAAACAGTATTCGGTCTCACAGAGGGGTTCCCTGTGGGGGGGGTGTATGCATCAGGGTTCAGCTCTGAGCCCACTGACGGTTCATATTGGTCATAGACTACATTAGTAAACAGGCTGGAGGGGACAGATCAACAGAGCTGCTGTATGCAGATGATATGGTATTACAAGCAGACTCTATACAGGAACTTCAGCAAATGACAGTGGAATGGAATGCAGAAGTGAAGGCGTATGGTATGAACCTGAGTACAGACAAGACAGAAATTATGACAGCAAATGGGGGGAACCAAAAAGAGCTGAACACTAAAACAGAAGGGTAAAACAGGCAAGTAGGTTAACACCTTCAAGTATGTAAGGGGGTGGCTGAGAAGCGGTGAAGTCTGAATGAGGATGTCAGTCTAGAATCAGAGGGGCTGCAACCAAACTGGTACAGAATATCAGGGGTAGTGTGTGACAAAAGAGTGTTAAAGAAGCTGAAAAGTAAGGTGTACAAAATCATGATATGAGCAGTACTACTGTATGGTACAGATATCTAGACAGGTAAGTCAGAGCAGTTGAGGAAGCTAGAGCTGATGGAGATGAAGTGCCTGAGATGGATGATCAGTTACACTCTGTGGGACCAATGAAGGAATTATGACATCTGAGCAGAAGCCAAAGCAGGTCTAATTGCATTTAAGGCCAATGGAGGAGAATTGGGAACATAGGGCAAGGAAAGAAGAACAAAAGATAGAACATTACCATGTAACCGAAAATAGACATTAAAGCCTGGAATGTCAATGGGCTATGAAACAGAGCAAAAGCAGAAAAAGAAAGAATTATGGTACATGTAAAGAGAAGCACAGCACAGATTATAATGATACAAGAAGCACACTTAAACTCTGCAGAACATAAGAAGATACATGCGGGAAATGCTCATGGGAAATAGTGCGCAAAAAAGGGTCATAATACTGAAGAAAAATGCACTTCCCAAGCTAATACTGGGGAAAATGGAAGATAAGAAAGGAAGATTTACTAGTTAGGTGGAATAAAAATTTCAGTTCTAGCAATATGCCCCCCCCCATCCCCGAGCCTCAATAAAAGGAATGAGAAGAGAAGAATATCAGGAGAAATTGTTTGCTCCTGGGAAAGAATAGCATATGCATGGTGGGCTGGAATACTAACAGAAGGAAATAAGTAGAGGGGTGACCCAGAGCAAGAAGAATTATAAAAAAAGGGGGACTCCGAAGGGAATTCCTGCAGGCAGTGGGGTGGAAGGAAGCAAGAGATACAGAAGTAGAGAGAATAATGGGAAGCAGATGTGCGTGTTACTTTGAAGGCATAAAGACTGGTTGAGAACAGGCAGACAGAAGCTATATGTCAAAGTGCATTGGTAAGGGAGGTGAGTAGGGAACTCCTCGCTGTTTCAGACTATGCCATGACAGGACTGAAAATCGAGGGTTTAAAAGAGACAGATCCGGAGAGAGACACCAGAGGGTTCCAACATACCTGACAGAGGATCAGAGAGAGAAAAGGAGCTTAGCAAAGATTATAAAATCTGTGGTAGATCCAAACAGGCAATAAATGGCAGAGCAATTGGATAAGATAAAGGTAATAGCAAGAGAAAGTATACAATGGCAACAGGTAGCTAGGGAAATAACAAGGAAGGTAAAATCAAGGATTTGACAGAAGACTTAATGGAGGTGCAAAAACAGAAGTGAGAGGGAAATCAGAATAAAAGGGAAATGGAAAGAGAAATAAAGCGAATTATGCAAGGATGGGAGGACAAGAACTTGTGCGATAAAAGAATGGGAGTGAAGAGGTTATACGTCAAAGCAAATCTGGAAGCAACAAAGGAATTCTTAGTGAGACCGGGACACCAGGAATTGTAAATAGAGGTTTACAAGATAGGGTGACGGAGAAGGAAAGGAAAGATAATTAAACTAGTGAAGATTTTAGAGGGATTTAGGGAATTTTAACAAAATGTCTACAAAACAGCAGATAACTGGGGAACGGTGACTGAAGAGGAAGAAAGGCAGTAGGCATGGTCAAATGTGTGACAACTGTTAAAACAAGAAATAATGACATTGAGTGAAAGAATGAAAACTGAAGAAATATTAAAAGCATTGGAAAAGATGGTAAAAGGAAAATCGCCAGGAAGTGATGATTTACCGACTGAGTGCTTAGAGATTCAAAAGAGTCAGATAGTAGGAAGGTGGTTATGATTGTTTAATGTTTTTCAGGAGGGAGGAGATATCCTAAACTCATAGAAGGAGATGGTGATGATAGGGGAGGAAGAGGATACCTGCTTGACATAGCAAATAAAAAGGATTCCCAATGAAATGGATAGAAGTGACCAAGGGAGTATATCAAGGGGTCAAAGCAAAGTGGAAATAACAGCAAGATTGCCATGTGAACTTGATATAACATGAGGAACTCGGCCAGTATCTCCTCTCTCCCTTCTCCTGTTTGCCATATACACACACACAATATATATATATATATATATATATATATATATATATATATATGTATATATATGTATGTATACATATATAGATATATATATATATACATGTGTGTATGTATATATATATATATATATATGTGTGTGTGTGTGTGTGTGTGTATGTATATATATATATATATATATATATATATATATATATATATGGATGGATCTACTGTCTTTTATCGAATTTACATTTCAACGAAACGTAAATCCACAAATGCATTTACACGAAAGTGCGTTTCAACATAAACGCACTTTCATGTAAATCCATGAAAAAAACCCACTTAAAACACTTTTATGCAGGGGGGCAAGACCCCTGTACCCCCCATGTAGATGGCTGTACCCCCCACACCTCCCCTACTTTAATATTCTCACTCTGAGATCGCACTACAGTGGGGAAAAGGGAACATTCCCTCATCCCCACTGTACTACGATCTCAACAACAGTCCGCTTAGTTGTACATCAACACTAAACATTGATATACAACTAAGTTAACATGCAAACCGCATGTTTTTCTTTATTTAACTAATTTATTTTTTATTTTACCTACTTATTTATGCGAAAGTGCATTTTCGATAAAACGCACTTTTGTGTAAATCCACTGCGAATTTCATGTTTCAGTGAAACGGAAATTTGCCAAAATCTAGTAGATCCATATACATATATATGTATAGAACCATTAACACAGACAATAAAGAGATGAGAGGTTATCATGACATCATATGATATCAACGTAAGAGTGGGGGATATGAAAAACGATTACTCTTTATGCTGTTGACGTATTAATAATGTTAAAAAACAGAGATGTTTTAAAGGAATTGTGGAATATTTTAAGAGCGTTTGAGAAGAGACTGGGTTGTAAGATAAAAGTAAAGCAAATCTGATCAGTAAAAATAGAGGGCAATGGAAAAATGTCTTAGGAAGAACACTAAATAAGGTAACATGCACAGGGGTGAGAGTAAGAGATGCTGTAGAAGAACCATGGAGGTGCATCTACAAGAAAGCCAAGGAGCAGCTAGGGGAATAAAGAATAATAAAATTGAACATAGATCAGAGGATACAGGTGGTCTAGATGTGTATAATGCCACAATTTACAAAAAGGCCTTCGGGAAAATGCCAGGGAATAATCTTTAAAAAATGAAGCAGATAAGTAGAAAGTGTATGTGTGAAGGAGATGAATAGACTTAACAGAAAAAGGAGCAATGGGAAGCATTGAAGGGGGTAGATGTGAAAGAAAACCTACAAACCTGCCTTTTAATACACATAGTAAAACTGGTGGATACAGATAGTGGAGGCAACTGGAAACACATTATAGTACAAAAAGGAAGATTAAGGGAAGGAAAGGACATAATGGAGATTTTGTTGGAAAGATTGCCAGAAAACATAAAATGAAGGAACTCAAAAGGTATGAAATTAAAGAGGAGTGAAGCGATGGAGAACAAGGATAGTGCCATGGGTAGAATGAATGAGGAAGTCCAAAAAGAAATGGTAATGTGGAGATAGGGAAGAAAGTAAAATCAGGCCAAATACTGGACCAACTACAAGTAGGCGGTGGGCTGAAGAGTTGGGGAAGTTGAAAGAAGAGTTTCACTAATACAGAAATCTAGGGTGGGAATATCAAGGGATTAGAAATGTATGGAGGAAAAGTGAGAGGGAATGGAATGAGACAGCAGATATCCCAGAACCCAAAAAAGACATACAGGATTGCTAAAGTAGGGAAAAGGTGGGCATACCAAGCTGAGAGGAAAAAGGGCAAACATTGTCCAGTTACAAGGATGTATAACAACATCTCAGAAATGTAGGATCTTTGCATGGATATATTTTTATAATCAAATGCTATTAGCCAGAATGCTCCCAAATGGAGAGAGAATATGCTGGTGGTGTAAAGAGCAGGAACAAGGAGTCACATTTTCTTGGAATGAAGGTTACTAGAGGGATTTTTGGAAGAACTGAGAGAGTTGCTAAAAGAGAAGGGGTTATGAGTAGACACACTAAAAATGGTTCCTTATGTGTTGTGAGGAGGGGATGCTGGGAAAAAAGAAGTAAAATGGGACTGATAATGACAATAGGAACGAAAATCACAATTAAGGGATGGAAATAAGAGAAGGTTCCTAAGAGTGGAATGGCAAACAAGATGATAAAACAACGGCTGGATGAGGAAAGAAAAGGAGAGAAAGTAGATGGCCAGATTTAGAAGAAGATGGGGAGGATGGATAGAAGATGAGGGACCCTAGGCAAACAGGTAGTCGAAAAGAAAGAAACTAGCATGGGGAGGAAACTCAATGGGAAAACAGAGGGAAAAGGAGGTCTGCAAACACGTAAATACTTAATTCAAGTTTGATTAATAAAAAGTAGGTCTAAAGTGAAGAGGAATAAGGGAAATGTTCTGACTGACAGGATAAAGAAGATACCTCAGACTAAAGGGAGAGAGGAATTACAGGGAAATGAATCAAAAGGACTGGTGGAGTGACTGGGGAGGTTGGCAACTGAAAGAGTGAAAATGTCAACGGTAATTTGTAAAGTAGACGGCTGCTAGCATAACCAAGGAAATATCACAAGTGCATGACAATGGTCTTGCTGGTATATTCAGTAACAAATTTTAACCCTCTAACCAGTAGGCATAGCAATGCATAAAGTGTATGTCAAGAGCATGTACCCCAAAGCATGAATGGGATATGCCAGTACAAAGGGAGGACAGTCGATATTATATTTACCAACATAGATTGATTTTGCAAGTTCAGTGTAAAACAGAAAGACTTTGCAATATGCATATATAACAGTAATACAAAAAAAATAATCATTGGATTGTAATCCTGGTATTGGGCTGTAACCAGATGTATAATGAAGATATGAGCGGTTACCTTTTTTTTAATCATATTTGTCAGTTTAAAAATAAGTAACTGGTCAGTCAGTAGAGAAAGGTTAAATGTACTATGCATAGGGATTGCACAGGATCTAATGTTGTTTATGAAGATGTTTGATAATAAATGTTATTCTTGCAAAAGAAAAAAGGAATTTTGCATGTTATTGAACAGAACATGAAAATCTTCTGTTTTGGGAGTAACACTGAAGTGAAAAGACTTGACACAATGGTGTCTAAAATGATTCTGGGGCATCTGAAACAGACAAGAATGCAATTAAGACTGTTGGAAAATGCAGAGAATTAATAAGTAAAATGTTAAATTTAAACTAGATAAAAGTGCAAAGTGTAATATTTTGTCTGAAGATAACAAAGAACTGAAAGTGTGCATACATTGTAAACATTTTCTGGAAGCCAAGTGGAACCTCCAGATCAGAAATTGCAGACAAATGAGCATAGATGGTACATGAGGGAAAACACTGAGCATTTTGGACTATGAAAAATTCATAGAGCAGCAAAATGTGAAACTGCAATAGTTGAACCTGAGAGTAATTGTCAAGGCATAATAAAGCTCTGCTTGACAAGCTAAGTTCTACTTTTTATAAGTTAATTTTGTCAAGTATGATTGCTTTTAAGTTTTATTGTATTTGTTTACATAATATGAAATAAGTTGGCCAATATTTTTTAAGTGTTTTGGTAAGATTTATTTATTTATTTGATATTTGTTTACCGGGATAGTCCGACTGGATGACATTACCCATTTTCAGTGGAGGCCCGGTGAGAAAAGCTCCACATTTAGAAAAACATATATAAACTTAGTTACATATAGTGTTCTAAACATTACAAACTTTGTAACATATATTGTTACTAACATTGTATACACAGTTGTACTCATGATGCACAGTTATACAAATAGGTTACAGTAATATCAGAAGTACATTAGTAGATGACTATTAAGCATGCAGTTAGGGTTACATAGCACAGATAGTAGAATATTTACAGTTTAGGTTTGTACACAATTTGCAAATGCGTTTAATATGGTACATATACTTTGAGCAGAGTGAGTTTAAGAAGCATGACACAGGTTTAAGTTAATTAGGTTACTAGTCCTCTGGTGTACAGGGTTGTGGCATGTTTCCAGTGCTTCAAAAGACTGTTTAGTAGATTAGCTCAGGAGAGGGGGGAGTTAGTGTATTAAGAGGAGGAGATAGAAGGGAAAGCAGAGTGAATGAGAGGGGGTGAGAGGAGGGTGTGAGCAGGTGAAGAGGTAGATTAGGCCGGAGAAAGGCATGTACATAACCATGCTTTGTTTAGATGTTCTTTTAGGGAGGTTTTGAAGTGAGGTAGGCAGGGAGTTAGATTGATGTTAAGTGGGAAGAAGTTCCATACTTTGGTGACTGAGTATGAATAAAGTGATTTTCCTTGGTTTCTGGAAGGTTTATATGTTTCGAGAAAGAATTTGTCTTCAGATTCGATTGTTCTGTTTGGTTTGTAATGTTGGACTAGGTTGGCAAGGGCAGGACAGGCATTGGGCTTGTATAATATATTATGGATTGAAGATAGCTGTGTATACTTAAGCTGGTTTGCTAGTTCGAGCCAGTTTAGTTCTTTTAGTGGTATACACTGGTGTGTACAGTAGTTGGAGTTAGTTGCAAATTTTGCTATTTTGTTGTAGCATTATTCTAGTTTGTTCTTAGTGGAGTTTTTTAGATTGGTAAGTATAAAAGAGCTATAGAAAAGAGAGGGCAAGAGGAAAGTTTTCGCCAGGGTGATCTTGGTGGGGGTGGTAAGACATTGTCTGTTTCGGTAGAGTAATCCTACTTTTCTATGAGTTTTTTTATGTTGGATGTGAGGGTCAAAGTTGAGTTTGCTATTGATTATAACACCTAGGAGTTTTGTTTCTTGTACGTTTTCTAAGATGGTTTTGTCAGCTGCGAGAATATTAAATTGGTCTGGACGAGATGGGTATTTTTGTGGTGAAAGACTATAATCTTGTTTTTTGGGGGGGGTTTAGAAAGAGTTGGGAGTTTGTCAACCATAATTCAGTGGCTGTGAAAGATGTCTGGGTTTGAGTTAGAAGTTAAGGGAGAGTACGAACTGTGCAGATTAAATTTGAGTCATCGGCATATTGGATTAATGTTCCTAGGGAAGAGGCAGTATAAAGAATGTTGGTGAATATATTAAACAGTAGGGGTCCTAATATGGACCCTTGGGGAATTCCTGTAGGGTTTTGTAGGAAGATATATTAACAGGGGTACCACAAGGATAAGGCAATTGTTGGGCTGAATGACTGTCAAGCAGTAAAGGAGACACCATTCAGCACACACTCAAGCACAGTGCAAGTTATTCTGGCTAGTTTTGCTATATCAGTTAAAAAATACATTTGACTTTTGTATAGCTTTATGTCATGTGCAAAAATGTATATTTACCCTGAAAGAAAGCAGCCATATGACCTTGGTGAGTTGCAAAGCTATAGGTGTTGCACTGTGGTGGCCATCTGCTCAGTAAACATATATGCCTGACATTAGTTAAGAAGTGTGACTAGAGATGTAAATTGACAGAGAGGCAAACACTCTGCTGTGTGGGAAAGGGGAAGATTGGGGGTGGAAGGACTTTTCTGGCCACTCATGAACAAGATGTTAATACCAGTGTTTTCCATACTTACAGAACAATGCCTAGAAAACAAGCAAAGCAGAAACACACAGCAGCCCCTGCTAAAAAGACAATATGAAAACAAATGTTCTCCAAGGCAGAGAATCAAGAGCTACTGCAGACCCTCCACCTCCATGACTGATGGCTCTTTGGCCTGCATGCCACTGACCAGACATACCAGAACTGTACTTGGCAACATATTGTGGTGGACATTAATTTGGTCGGTGGCCAGGGTCATAGCTATGACATGTGAACCACACTGTCACTGACATAAACATGCTGCTGACTTAAGAGCTGTCAGTCTGGCATTAGAAGGTAGGTTAGATGCTGGACTTCTGGTTAAACTTCCTGTCATGGGGATGTAGGAGTTTGTGGACTCTGTCAAAGGCAGTGCCACCTTCACATGTCCCACAGTTTAGTACCGGATATTGGGGCAGAACTTTAGTGGCCAACAGTATTATTTACTGGAGATGCCCCATGTATACAGACCTCTGTCTGTGTAACAATACCCATAATTCCTCTTGACCCCTTAGTCACTGTCCGTCTTATTAAAGCCATCTGATGTTGGTTATATAAGAATATAAAGGATTCCCCCTGCACAGCCATCTGCTCAAGGTATGCTATTAAACTAATGATTGTTTTAATGTTATAATTCATACACCTCAGTTTCATGTGTACTTCTGCTCTGGGTCATATTGCCTGATTTTGTGGGATCTGCAACCTCTAAAGATAATGACATGGGTGACCTGGCACAGTCAGGGAGTACAGTGTGTGTGTGTGTGTGTGTGTGTGTGTGTGTGTGTGTGTGTGTGTGTTGCTTGTGTTTTTGTTTGTGTGTATGAGTTTGTGTATTTATGCATGTGTGTGTGTGTATGTGTGTGTGTGTGTGTGTGTGTGTGTGTGTGTGTGTGTGTGTGTGTGTGTGTGTGTGTAAATGTTGCTTGTGCTTTTGTTTGTGTGTGTGCATTTGTGTATTTATGCATGTATGTGTGTGTGTGTATATGTGTGTGTGTGTATATGTGTGTGTGTGTGTGTGTGTGTGTGTGTGTGTGTGTGTGTGTGTGTGTGTTGTGCCCAGCGAATGTGAATACTGCATACCCTACACAGACCCTGCACACAGTCTCTATTCCTGTTGACATCTAGGAGCCACACACCACACAGGACAGATTACTGGGGACAGTAGCAATCAGTGAAGTATGGCAATCCCTAGTGAACACATGTTAGTATCTGCCACAGGCTACCTTGGGTGGAGAGGTGTGCACATGGTGGGTGGGTAATGATGCTCAACATGGTCAATACCTTCCCCCTGGGGTTGGTGTGACAGTGGCTGCAACCTAGTGTATGTGCAGGTCCATCATGGAGAGAAAGGCTCATACCACTACAGCCATGGCAGATTTAGTAAGGGTGATGCATGGTGTGTGAGATGATTGTCAGTAGACCATGTCCTATATGTATGTTTCAGCTGCGGAGTTTGTAGTCTGGATAGACTCATTTGCATAATGGAATGTGCCATGTCCTCTCAAGCTTCTCTAGTGGCATTCAGATGCTGTCCATGAAACCATTCCATTGCTACCTCCACAGATGACAGCCATTGGTGGAAGTGGACAACCTAGATCGTGCTACTGCAGTGGTATAACTTCTTCTGTTGAGGAGGTGTCTGTGCCCAGGAGAGGATGTCCCTGTGATCATGGCAATTTCAGCAGTGGCACATCTTGTAGTAGACATTGCTTATCATCATGAAGCATACTAATAGCTAGTCAGCGTTAGGGTAGAACCAGTGCAACTCCTGGTAAGGGACTGTATATGCAGTGGACCTACCTGGTTAACAAATGGACATTATTATTAATAATGTTGCTTATAGTTATATCAATATATGACCATTACCATATACCATGCCTGACCCTGCTGCTTGGCATTCCCTATTAGCAATTATGTATGTATGTCTGAAATGCATGCATGCATGCACACACACACACACGCACACACACACACACACACACACACACACACACACACACACACACACACACACACACACACACACACACATACCCTGCACATGTCCACTCATCAAGCAAATTCTGTTAGCACAGTGTGGGAAAGTTCTGTGAATCTAGTCCATTATATCCCATAATTTAACTGTCAGGGAACTTGTGTGGGTCAGAATGTTCAGTAGCATTTTTTATGGAGAGAGAGAAGTGACTTCCATCACGATGTCTGACTTGTACTTCATACAACAAAATGTATCTGGTGTCTACAGTTTATTTGCATGACAAACACTGTTGTGCATTTATTCAGATATGTCCTAGTTTTCTTGAAGGAGAAGCCCACATATCAGAATATAACTTTAACTTGATAGTTCATGTAGTTGTTTGTTAGAGTCAAGAATGTGAGTCAAAAAAGACAAGTGTGCAGCTGTTACTAAAGTAAAATACTTCTGCTGCAGTGACTGAAAAATGTCATAGTCATCATTCAGATTTGCATGTGCTGGTGTGTATATGGGAGTGTGGGAGCATGTTTTTTCTAGAAAGAATCTGTTGTTCATCCAGGGTGTGATAGTTCTACAGTAGCTGTGAAGCCATTACCGGATATGCCTGTGTTTGTGAGATCGTATTCAGGAAAAGTAGGTTTTGTGCATGAATATTACAAGTGCGAGCTAACATCAAGGAAGGCAGCAACAGGGTATATGTGTGTCATCTGTGCTTTGATATGTGTGTATGTGTGTGTGTGTGTGTGTGTGTGTGTGTGTGTGTGTGTGTGTGTGTGTGTGTGTGTGTGTGTGTGTGTGTGCGTGCACTTAAGATGGAACCCAAGTCAGTGTTCAAAATAATTCACTTGTCTTATGCACCTACATAATGCTTTCTGTGGGGATTATGTTAAATAATAACTCTCCAGTACCAAAACCCTATCCAAATTCATGGCAGTGATGCAACCAGCCAGACTATCCAGGCAAAACCAAGAACACAGATTACTGTTTACCCTTAAAATAAGCCACCCACCTTTTAAATGTTTTAATTATAACATTTAGCATTGAGCAGTAAGTCTTTTGCAGGCTAATATCAAACATTTAATAGTTCCGCCTTAATGCACGAGCCATTAAACTAATATATGTCACAATCATTTCACACTCAAATAGTAAAAGTCTTTTGCTAGAAAAAAAAATTGAAATAAAAGTTTTAAACAGACAAACAGATGACATGCAGTAATATGCTATTAAATGCTAGCTAGTCTAGTCCCAAACTAATTTTAGGTAAAAACATACTTGGTCCTATTTGTTGCAAGTTTTCAAGAGCAGAATAGAATCTGTGAACACCTTAGTGGCAGCTGCATATCTCTGTGCATACAGCATCTCCCCCGCTAACAGTTTTTTCTCTCTTTCATTATTTGTAAGAATTCTAAACAAGATTTCCTGTTGGCTTCACTTATGAATTGTGAAAGGTGCTTGTTTCCACAGTTACATACTTCCAGATGAGGTCCCAAGGTAATATGTTTTGACCTAGAGTAGCATCTTCAAGGAGCATTTGATTCCAAGCACTGCAGATGTGTGCACAATACAGTTAATTTCAGTTTCAAGCTGGTGTGTGTGCATGTGTATGTGATTGTACACTCCTTTTTTAAATATCACATATTTACTGAAAATGTATGTAAATGCAACTTCTTCACTTTTGTCTTTGAAAGATTGCTTACATTTTCTTAATTCAGTACAGCTTTAGTACAACTTCTTTCACTTCTCCTGCACCCTTCTAAAACAACAACTACATATTTACAGTTTTCCACAGCTTTTTACATTTCTTGGTCCTTTTTAGACTCACATGAGTTTTGTTGAGAAAAACCTTCAAGAAATGAAGCTTGGGGTAAGATAGTTTACTTATTGAATGTGAGGACCCATTGAAGGCATCTGAAAAATTGGCAGTCACACTGCTTCCCCTCTGTCTCTGTAGATATATTTTAAATTCCTTCTAACTGTAACATTTCCCAGTGAGGCAAAGAAAAATGCACTCAACAGTCACCATGAGCTTTGAATGCAAGCCAAACAGTGCCATCTTGTATGTTTGCCCTGTAATGCCACAACCATCTTGTGCACTGATCTTCCTTCTGGTCTACATGCACTTGTGTTTTAACTGCACACTCACTGTGCTGCACAACTGCAACACATATCACAACAGCTGTTTCAAATCAAGCTCACCATGCACAGATAATCACAACTGACCGGAGCTTAGCAGGCTGACCTCTTACCAGCTTGCTGAAGTATGAAAAATTAGTATCTGATTACTGCAGTCATATAAGTCTACAAGTTTCAATACTGTATTGTTGCTCGCATTAGAATAGCCAAACGTACTGCATAAAGTGCTATGCATAATACAAGGGAGTCAGCACTGGCTCTGGAATTTAGTAAATTTCCAATTGGTGTTATCCAACATTTATGCTACTGTCTTAACTGTGTTATTAACAAATATAATATAGCATGCCATCAGAGTGCTCTATTAGTCAAGTTTAGATGATATGGGATCATTCAATACCAATAGGTCAAACAATCAATGAAAAAACAGATATGATAGTCCAAGAAAAAAAAGACAAAAGTAGCATTGATCATTGAAATCATCACACCCAGCAATTATAGTGTCTTACATAGATACAGGGATGGCATAATGGTTAAGGTCTTTGCCTCCCATGCACAAGGTACAAGGTTCGATCCTGACCTCTGCCAATGCCTGTTTGGAGTTTGCATATTTTCCCTGTGTCTTTATAGGGTTTCCCCCACCTCCAAAGAAACATGCTGAGTGTTTTCATTTCAGACTCACCCAAGAATGTAGCTGTGGACAGCAGCACTGACTGTAGATGATGTTCTATAGTGGGAAGAGCTGTATAGACCAAAGCCAGTGGTCTATACAGCACTGACTGTAGATGGTGTTCTATAGGGGGAAGAGCTGGATAGACCAACTGCTTTGGGAACCGCTGTGGTGCACAGTATCCTCAAGATAGGAGAACACATATCACAGACTGAGCGCTATGGCATGACTATGGGAATTTTGGTGAGGGAGAGGCTCCAGAAGGCAGTGAGGAATTGCATCAGAAATAGTGACAGACTCATGGTAATAAGACTTCAGCCTAGTGATAGGGCAGTATTCAGAGTTTCACTCTATGCCCCACAGCAGGGTAGTGATATTGGAGAAAAGAGTGCATTCAGACAGCAGTGCAGGACCTACAACTAGATAAAGCAGGACAATATGAATTGATGTTGATAATGGGTGACTTGAAAGGGCATATCAGGACAGCCTGGGTCTGCATGGGTGGAGTAACAGGAATAAAGAAGAGGCCATTCTAGACTCAAAAGACAAACCCACCTCCATAGACAACACAAGAAACAAAAAACTAAGGGTAATGCTACTCAATGCCAGAACTCTAAACCTCAAGATGCACGCACTCAAGGCACTCCTCAGTATGGAGAAAATCGATATCTGTGCAGTAACAGAAACCTGGTTCAAGGCTCCAGAGAGCACCCCAGCACTACCAGGATATAACTCATACCATGCTTTTTGGCCCCAGAACCCGGACCGAAATACAAAAGGCGGGGGAGTATTCATTTTCTTCAAGGATACCCACACCTCCAGGTTAGTGGCACTGCACGAGGCATCAGAGACCATTCATGTGTAACTAACAGTGGGAAAAACTGCTTTTCAGTTTGTAGCTTGCTAAAAATCACCCACCTTGTCTCAGGACCCCCACTCGGCATTCCTGGCAACATTGGAGAATATGAAGGTCTCACCAAACACCATGATATTGGGTGATTTCAACTAACCAAACATTGACTGGGAAAACTACTCAAGTCCCAACTCCTTTGCCCAACGGTTTCTGGAGTTTATAAACTTAAACGCCATGGAACAACTGGTCACCACTCCCACAACAAGGGACAACATATTGGACCTGGCCATCACCAACATGGGGGCGAAATGTTCCATACCAGAGGTAAACCCCTCGTTGGTAAGATCAGACCATAAACTAATCACACTGGACATCTACATCCCGATCCCAACCCAGCCAAGGAAACCACTGTGAAAAATTTCTTGAAAGCAAACTTCACACTTCTCAAGACCGAGGTGAAAAGTTTCAAAGCCCCTGGGCTAATGGAAAATGCTGCCCAAACCGCAGAATCCTTTACAAATGCATTCTGTGAGCACCTACAGGAATGCATGGATTGAGCCATCCCAAGTAAAACCAAGACTCACTCCTTCAAAAACAGGAGACCAGTTTGGTGGACCCCAGCCATAAATAAGCTATACAACAGAAGGAGGAAACTATTACATGATAGAGCAAAATCCCAAAAAGGGAAGGCATCCCTGATCAGTATTAGCAAGAAACTATGATCCCTCATAAAATCATCAAAAGCCAGCTTCGAAAAAAAAATCGCCAAAGTCTCTAAAGATAATCACAGGGCCTTCTTTAGCTACGTCAAGAATCTAGGTGGCAACTCTCAGATCTGCTCTGAGCTAGTGCAAAATGGCAAAAAATATACTGAACCCACTGACATTGCCAACATCCTGGCGGACAGGATTAGTGCAAACTTTACCCCCCCCCCCAAAAGGGGCAATGTCTATTCCAGAAAAATGTAGTCTTCCAGACATCACAGACACACAGGTGAAACAGCCCTCTCCAAAGCAAAAAGCACAGCATCAATGGGACCGGATGGTGTCCCGGGCTGCGTCTTACACGAGCTCCAAAAAGAACTGAACCCTCACATAAAGTCACTGTTCAAACTCAGCCTTACTACAGGATATGTACCCAAAGAATGGTGTACAGCAACAGTTATCCTGCTCCACAAAGGTGGCGCCACAACGGATCCCAGGAACTATCGCCCTATAAGCCTGATTAGTCTGGTCTGCAAAGTTATGGAGCGCATCATCATGGATCTCATAAACAAAGACATTGGGAACTTCCAGACACTGGACCCTACACAATTCAGCTTTGTTAAAGGCAGATCTTGCCTCTTAAACCTAGTTGACTTCTTTGAAACAGTTACCAAGGTCATAGATGAGGGAAAGATAGTCCACACAGCCTACCTGGACCTCGCAAAGGCCTTTGACACAATACCCCACTCTGGCATTATAAATAAGCTTACCAGCTTGAATATCAACCCCTATGTCACGAGATGGGTTGCAAACTGCCTCAGGGATAGAACCCACATAGTCAGAGTTGCAGGTGCCATGTCTGACTCCAAACCGGTTACAAGTGGCATCCCACAGGGCTCAGTCCTGGGACTCCTCTTGTTCGGTATATACTTCTCTGAGGTACAGGCAAGCATGGGAGGACTGTGGCTGACCAAGTTCGCAGATGATTGCAAACTGGGAGCCATAATTGACTCTCCAGCTGACACAAGCATCCTTCGGAGATGGATACCTGGTGTCAGAACCATGGCCTCAAGCTAAATGCCAAAAAGTGCATAGTCATCCCCTTTGGGAAAAACAATGTGTCCACAAACTACCACATAGGTGATAATCCACTAAGTACGGAAGATGTAATTAGGGGGGACCCAAGTAGATAGTAACCTCAACTTTGATAATCACATTGCCAAAGTGGTTAGAAAAACCTTCTATATAGCCCACTTAATCATGAAAGGGTTCACATCTAGATCAAGAGAGGTCATTGTGCCACTCTATTCATCGCTCATCAGGCCCATAATTGAGTACAATGCCCCATTTGGGATGTACCTTACCCGACACCTGCAACAGTTAGAGAGACCCCAAAAGTACCTCACCAAGAGGATCGTGGGCCTCAAACAAATGCCCTATGCAGCTCGACTAAAGAAACTCCAGCTCTAATCAGTTGCTTACCGCCTCCTGAGAGACAATCTCTGCCTGACGTACAAGGCCATGTCTAACCCGGAATTAATGGACATGCTCCACCTCAAGAAATCCAAATCCCTTAGAGCTACACGCTCCAGGGATATAAACCTCAGCACAACAATAAATAGGACATGCTGGAGGGATAGATTCAGATCCCAGAGGCTTCCCTCACTCTGGAATAGAATCCCTATCCATGTTAGGCAGAGCTCCTCACTGACCCTCTTCAAAAGAAATCTTGATGAGTGGATGGGAAATAGTAAATTTACACCTGGGATCACTTCTATGGCCCTGCTGGACAGAGACTCAGGAATCTAATCTAAAAGGGAGGCGAAAGCCAATACATTCTGGCTAGTCTTATAAACGCCCTAGGGCACATAGCCTAGTACCTACCTATGAACCTATGAACTTCTGTCTGGTAAATGGCTTGCTAATGGCCAGCACATGATTCAGCAAGAGAGACAGTCGCAAGATCACACACTAGATTGGCCAATATGCAACTCTAGTTGATTTCCTCCTAGTAAAGAGAGGGCACTGGAGTAGAATCCATGATTGCAAAGTCATCCCCAGAGAAACGGCCCAAAGCATAAACCACTGGTTGCCACAATCAGCTGCAAACAGTAGTCAGAGAAGGCTCTAAGGTCAACAGAGACCAACCTGAAGACCTGGACATTGACAGGAGAGAAACACAATTAAAGGAATTATTCAGGGTTCCAGCACCTAAAGAAGAAGATGAAATAGGTGGAGCTGAAGAAGAATGTCAACGACTCAAAACAGCATGTGTGAGGACTACAGAACAGATATGTGGCTGAGCCAGGTGTGGAAATAAGATATGTAAGGAAAGCTGATAGTGGAATGCAGAAGTCCAGGAAGTCATCAAAAGAAGGAGAGCAGGAAAAAGTAGGCAATAGAAAAGACAGCCCAAGCTAGGAAGGAATATTGGCTGGCTAACAAAGAGGCTAAGAGGGGAGTTGCAATAGTAAAGAACAAGGCATCAGTGGCATTCTACCAGCTTCTGAAAATGACTCAGTAGATGGCACAAAGAAACTACATCAGGTTGCAAGGCTAAGACAGAAAGATAAAGAAGATAGTCAGACAGCCTTCATAAGGGATGCCAGCAAGAGCCTGCTCACCAGTCCACAGGACATCAAAGGCAGATGGAAGGAGTATTTCCATCAGCTGCTAAATGAAGAAAACCCCATAGAAGCTGTACTGCTCCAGACAAAGCCTATAGTGAGAAAAGAGGGGGATCCCACCATAGAAGAAGTAAGAACAGCACTACTGAAAATGAAGTCAGGCAAAGCAGCAGGCTCAGATGAGGTCATAGCAGATATGATAAAGATGCTGGGTGAGATGGGGGAGAAATGGCTCCTTAGGGTACCCACAGCAGTGTGGAGAAGGAGGCATATCCCAAATGACTGTAGAATAAGCATACTAGTGTCAGTGTTCAAAATCAAAGGGGACATTCACAACTGCGGGCAGTACAGAGGTGTCAAACTCCTTCACATTGCATGAAGTTCTGAAGAGAGTGATCAACAAACAAATACACAGGGTAGTACAAAGTAAGATGGGGAAATGAACAGTTTGAGTTCAGATCAGGATGCAGTACAACTGACCCGATGTTTGCAGTGAGACAGATAATTGAGAAGAAGCTAGAGATGAGCAAAGAGTCCAACTGGACATTCCTAGACTTGGAGAAAGCATATGACAAGGTCTCAAGAAAGCTGATTTGGGTAGTTCTGCATTGGTTTGAAGTCACTGAAACATTGGTAGAATTATTGCAAACTATGTACAAGGCCCCAATGACTCAAGTATGATCAGTGTTTGTCTCATAGAGGGGCTCCCAGTGGGAATGGGTGTGGATCAGGGTTCAACTCTGACCCCATTGATGTTCATATTTGTGATGGGCCACATTAGCAAACAAGTTAGAGTGGAAATATCAGCAAAGTTGCTGTATGCAGGTGATGTGGCATTACAGACAGACTCTGAGCAAGAACTTCATTAAAAGGTAGGGGAATGGAATCCCCAACTAAAGGCACAGGGGATGAAACTGAGTGCAGATAAGACAGTTGTAATGACAGAAAATGGGGGAAATATGAAGAAAGTGAGAAATGAGGTAGAAGGGAAGATAGTAGAACAGTTTAATACCTTCAAGTACCTGGTGGGGTGGTTGAGGAGAAGGGAAGCCTGAATGAACAGTTCAAAGCTAGAATCAGAGGGACGGCAGCCAACTGGCATAGAGTGTCAGGTGTCGTATATGACAGAAGAAAGTAGCTCTAATTGCAGAAAAGGTCAAAGAGAACAGATTACAGTAGTTTGGGCAAATGTGCAGAAAAGCAGAAGACAATCTGGTGAAGAAGATTTGGGACAGACAGGGAGAAGGCTGGAGGAAATGAGGGCATCCAGCAAAGAGGTTAATGTATTGCGTGAGAAAAGACCTGCAACAGTCAGGCACGAGTGTCAAAGAAGGTAAAACAATGGCATTGAATACAAAGAGATGGTGACAGTTCACACGCCACCACAACCCATTATAGAAAATGTGAAAAAAAGGGAGTTGATGATGGTGATATTATGATTAGGAATGGGGTCCATTCCCAAAAAACTTAAGCATTTTGGGGAATTAAACCAAGAGAGATTGTACATATTCTACAATGTTTTCCTCTTTGTCAGTTTCAACCACCCATTCTCAGTGCAACCAAGGGTCAATAATGGCTACACAAATCTTTATCTACAAAGGTATTTCAGGAGGGTTCCTCTAGTCTTGGACAAGTGTAAAGCAGACTAGGTCTGAACTCACTGAGTACAATTCCCCAGATATGCAACTTGTAAATTTCTGTTCTCTGTAGGGAATTACGGGAAGTATGTTTTTTGTCTGTGCACTTGCAGTAAATAAATCAGTTTTAGGCTTTTCATTTTTCTCAGCAGTTGTGTGATCATGGTGTTGATATGTAGGTAGTGCATGAAGCATAGTGATTGTGCAACAATATTCAGAAAACAGCAAATCAGTTAAGTGCTAGAGTGGTGTGAGACCCAACCTTAACAAATATTAAGCACCCCCTGCTAAAGTTGTTAAGGTCAGGTCTCGGGGTATGCAGTAAAATCTGCCAATACTGACTAGGAAAAGACTGCAGCAGAGTAAAATATTTTTTTCTGCCTGGTGTCCATCTCTAATTGTCCTGACTTCCTGTTATAAGCTTAGAAAGTTACTAGAATAACAGGATGTGTGTGTTGCCCTGCATTTTCTGAAGGTTAAGGTCTGAAACCTAAATGTATGACATTATTTAGTGCCTTCAGTCCTCAGTAATTTGTACAAAAACATGTACTTTATGAGGAACAGACAAAACATATGAGGCAAAAATCTGGCCACTCTGCAAAGTATATAGACTGTTGAGAGACATGGAAGATGAGTACAAATGTAAAGGACTGAGTCACCCTGTCTTTCTACTTGCTAAGTGCTTTATAGTGTTGAAAGCCAGCAAAACACTTTGCTTTTTTTCCCCAGTTCTACTGTAACTAGTAGCACATGGAACAGATAATGGTCCATGCAGTACAAATAATAATGCTCATGTCACTGATGCTAATCTGATATTATGTGTTATCAACATGGATGCCAAGATTCACCTCTTGACCTTCGCTTTCGAGGTGAATTTTTTTGCATCCATGTCTCAAAAACGTAATACGTCAGTGAGCAGTGATGACCCAGTGATAATCCGCTATGTAAATAGTAGACACAGAGCAGGTAGTGTAGAGGGTATATGCTCCCTGTCAAAAACACTTTTTATTGATGTTTCATCTGTTAGAAGTTTTGACTGGTTTGTTTTGTCTGTTTGTAACTTTGATCAGTTTCTTCCTTGAGGAAATGTGGAGGAACCATTTTGGGATGAAGGGCTATATCTGCAGCTATGCTTCTCTTCTGGAATTGAGACATAAGAACCTCATATTATTATCACTGGACTGTGGGATGGACCCATCCTCATGTTCCAGACATGTTGGAGCTGCAGTTGGTACTGTGCTCTCCTGCAGTACTGCCACAAATCTCTATCAACTAGACTGTTCATGCATGTGATATGTGCAGCTCAAAGTAATAAACTTGTGCAGTGCATGATACATACATAACAAAATTCCTTCCTAACTGAAGACAGCATAACAGATACTGGTAGGCTTGGTTTAAAACTTATTAACTTTTCAGTCATATACTATGTGGCCACGAATGAGCCACCTAACTTCCTTCTGCTCTCAACTTTCCAGTACAAATGGAACACGGGTCTTCCCTATTGATCAGCTAGTTACCAAAATGTAAAAAAATAGCAAGATTGTATACTAACGGTTGTATTTTTACGAGATTCAAATTATTCAGAAACTATTTTTCACCAGCATCTACATTCTTTGATGACATTCTTTGTTCTGATCTGATGTATGCACTACTATGTAACATTGTTATTTTACTGTAAAAGACAAAGAACAATACTATATTTATTTTATGAGGTTGTTGTGGCAACCACAGATCTCTGAAATTTTGTTTTCAATATATGCTTTCTGTTTTGCCAGGCTCCAAAAACAAGTACTGTTACTGTCACTGTTCATTACTTTTTGTCCATTACTGCATTCTGTTGGCAACCTTGCGCAATAAATGTACAATTTCTTCCTACAGGGATGAAATTAGTCTCATACCGATGTTGTTATTACCTGTTATTTCCATTGATGTCTATGACTTCACTGGCAAAAAAATTATAAATAAATAAAACCTGGCAGTTAACCTTTCGTCATATAGTATGTGATATCATATGATCTCACTGGCACAAAAATAAAATGTGGCAGTTAACACTGGTTATAGATTATTCTGCAGTTCTCAGTTTAGGCAGCACAGTTACAAGATTGTTTTAATTTTGCACTTAATTAGCTAATATGGACTACAGATAATAAATCACTCAAATGACCAGAGTAAACTGCACTTTCCTAACCCACTTGTTAAGCCCAGTCCTGGAGAGACTTTACTACTGTAGATCTGTTTTAACTTAACTTGTTATTATGCCACCCAGAGATTATTAACCATAGAAAGCAGTTTATGGGACTTGGAATGTTATAAACATGAAATCATTTCCTTTTCCACCTGACTTCCTTTATGAGATAATTTTCCATGGTAGGCTTAAGACATCCTGTACCTCACTCAGTAATTTGCAAAAACATCAACTTGTATCTAAGTATGAGACACCATTAAATACAAATACAGTTCCATTATAACCTTCGTATTCCTCAAGTCTTACTTAGCTAGTGGAGACTTTAATGTAATGGTATAAAATGGTAATATTGTACATCAGAATGCAGTAAACATGCTTTTTTATATACAGAATAAAATAAATGTGAATCATATCTGAACAAGACTTACCATTTTCAGTGTAGGCAGAGACAACATTTTATTTATTTTATTTATTTCAGTTTGATTACCGGGGAAGTCCACTGGGCCACGAGGTACCCATTTTCAGTGGAGGCCCGGGGAGAAAGGCTCCAAAGGCAGTACAATCAAGGTTACAAATGGAAGATAAAAATATAATACAGGTACAATAAAAGTGTCTCATTAATTATACATAGTAAGAACAGTGCAACAAACTAAAATAACATTTTAAAGTTCTAAAAATGTTCAAAAAACAATCTAAAAGATTCTAAAGAAAAAATGTTCTAAAAATGATCTAGAATTTTTTTTTTTTTGTGCAATGTTTTCCTCTGTACAGTCAACTGAGAGGTAGCTTAGACATTTTCGGAGTTAGAAATGAAATCAGAGAGCAGATATGAGAGAGGGTAATTTATGTAGGGTGAAAGCAAGAAAATTTCCATTTGGATGATAGGTATGAGTGGAGTTGGGTCTTGAAAAATTCCGTGTTAGGTATAGTCCTAAGTGAAGGAGGCAGAGAGTTCCATTTTTTGCCAAGAGAGTAGGATAGCAGTAGCTGGCCAGCAGAATGTTTTGGTCTGTGAATGGAGATTAGGTTTTGGTGTTCTGATCTCAATGATCGGCTAGGGATGTAAGGGGGAATGATGTTGGATAAAGCAGGGCATTTTTCAGGGTAGAATATTAATTTATGAGCGGTTGTTAGTTGGAGATAGTTGAGGTGGTTAGGGAGCTCTAACCAGTTTAGCGATTGAAGGGTAAGGCAATGGTGGGTTGAGGTTTTGGATTTAGTGGCAAATTTAGAGATTTTATTATAGCAAGCTTCAAGTTTAGAGGTGAGGGATGCAGATAGATTAGTTAGTAGAGGGGCACCATAAAGGAGAGAGGGAAGGAGGTATGAGGTAGCTAAGGTGTGCCTAGTGGAGTTTGAAAGAAATTGGTTGTTCCTGTAGAGCATGCCTAACTTTTGGTGTTTTTTTTTATGTTTTGTTGTATGTGGAGATCAAATTTGATGTGCTCATCAATGGTAATGCCAAGGAGTTTTGCGGAAGGGACTACTTCTATGGGTGTATTGGTTTGGCTTAGGATGTTGAAAGTGTTTTTGTCAAAGGAGGAAGCCTTGGTAGGGGAAAAAAATAGTATTTTAGATTTGTTGGAGTTGAGGGAAAGATGGTTATTGTGCATCCAGTTTTCTGTAGTGGAAAAAGCTTTTTGTGTTTTGGACAAAAGTTCGGAAAAATTGGGGGCGGCGCAAACTAAGGTAGAGTCATCAGCGTATTGGATAACTGTAGTGTCAGGGAGGGCAGAGTGAAGGTTATTTATGAAGATGTTGAAGAGTATGGGACCGAGGATGGAACCCTGAGGAGCTCCGGTAGGAGTAGGTAAGAAGGAAGAGGTACAGTCCTTCCATCTGACAGCTTGAGGTCTATCAGAAAGGTAACTGGAGAACCAGGAAAGAGTATCTGGGGAGAGATTAAGGTAGGAGAGATGAGAGAGAAGGTGTGTATGGGATATGGTGTCAAAGGCTTTTGAAAGATCTAATAGAACAGTGGATACAAGTAAACCAGAATTGCGGGCTTGATTAACTGTTTCTAAGAAGGAGAGTAGGGCAGTTATGGTGCTGTGGCCAGGGCGGAAGCTGTGTTGGGTGGGAGTAAGTAGCTGATTATGCATTAAGTAGAGTAAAAGTTGGTGGTGGAAGCATTTTTCTAGAATTTTAGATAAAGGAGAGAGTAGGGCTATGGGGCGGAAGTTAGAAATAGAGGTATTTGTACCTCCTTTGTGAAGTGGTAGAATGTAGGCAGAGCGCCATAGTTTGGGTACACATGACTCTTTTAAGGATCGGTTGATCAGGATGCTAATAGGGAGAGCAATCCCTTCGGCTGCGTGTTTGAGGAAGGGGGTGGAATGTTGTCAGGGGCATTAGAGCATGGCTTTAGTTTAGATAGCAGCTTTTTTATAAACATTGTGGATACTGGTTTGAGATGGAACATAGAGGGGCTGTTATTTGGAGAGTCTAGGAAATTGGATGTACTGTTGGGAAATGTTTTGGTTAGCTTAGTTATAGAATCAGTAAAGAAAGTGTTGAAGTGAGAACTTAGTTCTTTGTCAGATAAATTGGGGTCAGGGCAGGGGTTACTTCTTGACCCAGGATGGAGAAGAGAGTTAACAGATTTCCAGAAAAGTTTAGGGTTGTTATTATTATTGTTCTGAAATTTATTGTAGTAGTTTTTTTTGTCTGTGGAAATTTATTTTTTTACCTGGTTGCGGAGTTGGGTATAATGGAGCTTAGCAGAAGGAAGTTTAGTTTTCTGAAAAAGCTTACAGGATTTGTCTCTAAGATGCATGGTATGTTTAGTCTCTTTGGTCAGTCAAGGAGCAGAATTGGCTTTGATTCGTTTGTATCTTAGGGGGGCTAGGGAGTTAAGAGTATTGAGGAAGAAAGAGTTGAAATGCTCAACAGCATTGTCAAGGGGAGAGTGTTAAGGAATTGCCAATTAATTTGCTTGAAAATGTTGGAGAAGTATGTGGGGTTGAAGCTGCTAAGGTTACGAGTTTGGATGTAGTTATGTTTGTATTGGGAGGTGTTGGCTGAGCGATGAATGAAAGCAGGGAGATAGTCATTAAAGGAGTCAGGGATAGTGCCAGAGAGAGAGATTTTGTTTGGGTTGGAAACTAAACTCCAGCCTATGATAGAACCTGGGGGGTGGGTTTTGTTAGGTCGGGTTGTGGAGTGGATTACTTGGGAGAAGATGAAGAGATTGATGTCTAAGGAGGAGGAAGGGGTGGTGATTTTGTTCCAGTCAATGTTGACGTCACCCAGAATAAAGGTTTCATATTTTATTTCAGATGAGGCCCAGTGGAGAATATTCTCAAGAGTGGAGATATTATCACCTGGGGAGATGTATAAGGAGATGAAGCAGATATTTTTGTGTTTATTGAGTTGTAGGAGACTTGCGGTTAATTCAGTATTTTTGAATTGAGGGATTAGGATTTGGAGGGGGATAATGGAGAGAAGGTTAGAGTAGATTATGGCAGATCCACCACCTTTTTTGTTTAGTCGGTCAGTCCTGAGGATATTGAAGCCAGGAGGTAGGATTTCTGAATCAGAGATATGAGGTTTTAGCCCGGTTTCGGAGATGGCTAATAAGTCTGGTTGGTTGTGACTGATCCAAGCGTGGGCATGGTGAATTTTGTTGTTAAGGCTCTGGGCATTGATAGTGAAGATCTTGAGGGTGTTTAGAGAGGAAGTTGGTGAAGAAGGAGGCTTAGGTGAGGAAATGTTGGTGGGGGAGGGAGAGAGAGGGATGTTAGTCCTGGGGTAGGGGCCAGGGTTGGGATGAATGTCTCCAGATAGGGCAAGGAAATTACAAGAGATGACTTTAAGCTTTTTAAGTCTGGAGTGGAGGAAGTTAAATGGGGTGAGTGGCGGTATGAGAGAGAAAATTTTGGTAGTGGTGGAGAGTAATTTGGGATGGAAAATGTGCAGAAGGTTTGTTTGGATAAGGGAGGGGGAAATGGAGTGGAAGTGAGAGAGTAGAAGAGGATGTGGGTGAGTGGAGGTGATTGAATGAGTAGAAGGTAGGTATTGGGCTTTTAAGGTGTAAGAAGTAGTGTGATGGAGAGGAATTAGAAAGATGAGGAGACAGAAAGGGAGTCTGAGAGTAAAGAGGATTTGGGAGGGCATGTTTGGAGTGGGTGGGGTATGGAAGTGAGAAATTAAGAAAGGAGGGATGAATTAGTAGTGGAGAGAAAGGTAGAGGGGTGGAGGGGAGGTATGAAGGTTGAGTGGAGTGGGAGAGGGGAGGAGACAGAGGAAGGAGAAAGGGCAGGAGTAATAGTGGGTGGGGAGCTAAGAGGGGTGTAGAGATTGGTTAATTGAAGAAGGAAATTGAGGGAGGAGGGAAAGACTGTGATTGGTTATGGGAAATGGTGGGAGGAGATAGGGAGGTATAAATGTAGAGGTGCTTGGGGCGGGTGAGATTTGGGGGCAGGGTAGGGGAGCGGAGTGAACCTGTAGGACGAACGGAGCGGGAAGAGCCTGAGGAGGAGAAGTGAGGAGGACAATCAGTAAAGAGAGAGTATTTTGATTATGTTAGTATATATGCAGTCCAGCAGTTTGTTTGTGTCTTTCGGCTTTTCCCGGTTAGGGGTCGCCACAGCGGAACTCCAGTCTGCTAATGATTGGCAGTAGAGTTTTACATGCTGGCTTGCCGGGCCTAACGCACAACCTTCAATGAAGGAACGCCCGTTCATGCATGTCGCCACACAGAGGACGCTCTAGCTGAGAATCGAACAGGACAACATCTTACTGTGAGGCGACAATGATACCGCAGCACCACCACCGCAGTAACATGTGTGATGTATAATGTTTGCAAATGTGAACTTGTTAATATGGTTTGTTTACTTCTATATAAATGTAAGTTTGTATATGACGCAAATGATAATTCAATAAAAGTGTTTAGAAAAAGGACTTCTTACATCACACATATATGTTGTTTTACAATGAAAATTAGTTTCTCCATATAAGACAATTCATTTCCCATTATTTCTGTCCCACCTTGGAGGATCCAAAAGCAGCAGGTTTTAGTATGAAATGCAGATACCCAATTTCCCTTTAGGACCTGCACAGTATTACAAAGTAGGGCAGTAAATGGATTGTCTCTGTGTTTCTCTCAATGGCATCTGTCTATCTGCCTTTCTTTTGTGAAACTGATCCTCCACCTTTCCATGATCCTATAATTCTTTGCTGTCTTCTACTTCCAAAATCACCTTCCTACTTTGTATCTTAGGCTTGGTGTCTCACCTTCACTCACATGTTTCATGTATTTGGAATGCTTTTAAACACAGGCTGTAGGAGTGGTAGGGATATGTTAAAACTTACTCATTACTTCTCAACCCCTGAAGTGCAAGAAATCCCGACAAAGACAAAAATAATATGGGGATAAAGGCACAAAATCAGGGAAAATTTTAAATATTGGTCTTACAATCTTAGAAATTGCTAGGATAGCAGATTTTGCATTAGTGTGCATTTTCTGAAGGACATGACGTGACTTCAATCCTCAATGACTTGCCAGAAAACTACAAGTTTTAAGAGGAATAGATGAAAAATATCATGTAAATATCTGGACATTCTGAGGAAATCTGGACAGTTGAGAGGTCACCATACGGTATTTGTGACAAAAAGAGGTACTGCCAGCACAGCTAGCTGGAATTCTGTAAATAATTATATGTCATTGGTGAATATCAACATGATTTATACAATGTGATTGTGTTACAAATGTAGTAGAACTGTATGTCATGTGTATATCAAACTGCTCTGTACGGATGTTTGTGTTAAAAAGGTATTTATAAAAGTGCTGTGTTTAAAATATATCCACAGTGTGATCTACTGGAAGAGAACAGAAGTGTACCTGCATTATTGTAACTGTTTAAATGTATATGATTAGCAGAGGAAACTGGAGGGTTAACCTCAGTCCAGCAAATGTAAAAAAAATCTGAAAATAAATTACTTTATAGGCTACACAGTAAAGAGGCTATCTCTCAAGTTTTCAATGCAGCTAGAGACACAAAGTCTGCACTAGGAAGTTTTCTGTATTGTCCTTGGAGTGAACTAATTGCTACTTTTGAAGCATAAAAGAATGCAATTGTTTTATGACTTCCAGCATCTGTCAAAGATCTGAGTGAAAGCCCTTGTCTGTATATTTTTACAGGTAGATGCTAAATACTGCCAGCTTCAGCAATGGGGGTTTTACCTGGGAACAAGAAATCAGATGACAAGTAATGATGTCATTCTGCAAGCTATCCCAGCAGTAATATTTTATATTTGAGAAGTCTCTTAGTGAGACAGAGCATTCTGTATTCTGTCCTGGACCTCACAACAAAAAGACCCATTCACCACACATCTGCCTTGCTCTAATGAAGTAAGTTTCTAGGGAACAGTATACCTGTCTTAGATACAGTCAGGAATACAGTAAAGATTAGTTTAGATGTTTTTCTCTATTTGTGTGAGCCTGTACTGCAATATTATTTTAAATAATTCTTGTGGTTTTGAACTCTGATGTCACTGTGAAATTATATTTAGTATTGTCTTGTTCTTTTATTATTTATTATTAAATATATTTAAACCTTTCATTGTGGCTTATCTGTGTAGAGATATTTAAGATTTGAGAGTACCTTTATTTGGTGACATATTTAAACCTTTCATTGTGGCTTATCTGTGTAGAGATATTTAAGTTTTGAGAGTACCTTTGTTTGGTGGCACTGTGTGGGCCACTCCTCATAGCCTAGCTCTTGGTCAAACTACCATTTGTATAAGTATTAATATTACACAGTAAGATTGGACACCCTTTGTTAAGGGCCTTAAAGTAGCTGATAAGGAGTGACTGGTGGCAGTGGAAACTACCTTATAGCCTGGGCAGAAGGAGGCATAGCTAGTAAACCTGTGCCAGCCTTTCCCAGGTGTGTGTGTGTGTGTAAATCAAACTTCAAAGAGTGTGTGTCAGCTACTTGGGCAGGGACACGAAGCACTGGTTGGACAGAGAGGATGCTGGAGGTCTTGGCATTGTTACTCAGCTGAGATATCAGTTCTATAGCTGTGCCAGTAGGGAGTTTTACTGGGGTTCTGGAGGAAGATGGAGAAACCAGCCCCGGAGTGACTGTGGTCTCTGTGTGCTCTTAAGGGAACTTGCACTTGGTGCAGAGAACTGCATCTGGAAATATTGTGTGTGTACTTGTCATCCTCTCAGTGAACATCCCCCACTGTTGCCAGTGGTGAGGATTGAGGGTCCTCGATTACTGGTTCAGTGGAGGGGTCATCACAGGCTAAATTAGGGCTGTATGTCAAATGTGGGAAAACATACAAAAAGCTGTTAAGCTGCAGTGTAATTCATATGGAAAAGAGTCCAGTATGGTTTAAAATACTCTGCCATTGTACAAAGAATGTGTGATACTTTAAACTGGATATCAGAGAGCTGGGATGTGTCAGAATGGACCAACAATAAGTATTTCACCAGGGGTAAAGGGCAGTTTGTACATGCTGATTCACTAAAGCTCATTCAGCTAAGCCTGAAAGACTGAAATAGGAATTTATGAAATATTTTTCTTGGGAGCATTGCTCCAGTTTCCCCCTGCTGAGGGTTGCCCCCCTCCCATTCCTATAACCAGTGTAACTACCTCTGAGGTCACCAGACTTTGAGGCAAGTTCTAAGCACTTTGATGAGTTGCTCATTTGGTCTATCAGACTGGGCAAAATAGCCTTTAGTGAATATGTTATTTTCAGAGTGCCCAACAACACCCTCTCAGGTAATTTGACTGCAAGATTAGTAGGTAGAAATAAATCTGCTTAGAAGTGAGATCGATAAAACAAGTTTTGCAGATGTCAGTACATAGCTGACACGGGATCTGCAGTCTGCTGAATATTTGTGGTTGATATTGTTCCATCAGAATGACAATTTAGTTTTTGCTGGGAATTTTATTTTTCACCCCTTTATACATGGATGCAAAACCCTTAAATTAAAGTCATTTAAATGTTAGATTCAGCACCAAAGACCAGCACAGACAAAAATGGAATATATATATTCTGCTAAAGAGAAATGTTTGAAAATCCATTTAATCAGTAGTTGCCTTAGTGAATGCTGTTCACTGAAAACAAAAGGGGAGAAAAATCAAAATAGTATTCAGTAAAGATCGGAAAGCAACCTGAAGTGATTTTACAGGTGACTGTGGTCTCTACATCTTCTTAATGATATAATCGATTCTGAGGTCACTGCCTATAGAGGGAAAGAGAAACCCCTCTCTCCGTTGCTGCATTTAGAGGGAAAATGAATCTCCCCTAGTATTAGTAGCATGTTTTCATGTAGTTGAGCTAACATAATTTGACATTTTCTGGAAAACAGACTCAACAGTTAACCTTTAGGAAATCAAATGACTTCCTTCTATGTTGCTTCAGTGTTGCTGTTGTTGTTGACAGTACTACTGTGGCGGGGTGCTGTTGACAGTACTACTGTGGCGGGGTGCTGTTGACTTCTGTCTGGCATGGTTATAGTATAGGACAGAAGGAATTAGATGTAATCTTCTTAGGTCAGAGGTATTGCTAAGAGACAGTAGCTGTATGGTTTACCATCAACTTCCAGTTTACATAATTAGAGCCCAACAGGGCCAAAAAAGTACAGTGACAATTTCCTTAGTTGTTCCTAAAGATTATTTTACAGGAACAAGAAGAGAAGTGCATTTCAGTTTTCTGCTAGGCAGTGGTTTATTTATTTTTAAATGGGGTAAAGCACTGACCCATATGGCTTTTTTTATATTCAGCTGGGTAGCAATTTCTGGTTGAGTGATTTGATCAGAGTCACAGAGCAGGCAATTGGAGGCTGAGGGAAGTGAACCCTGGACCACAGGAAGTAGTTCAGTAACAGTTCAGAACTGTAATCCTCTGCAGTAATTGCCATTAATAATTGACATTTGGAATCCAAATGCACTGAGATGGGATGCAACACAGTTCTCTGTGTATATGTGGAAGCATATACACAGAGAACACATGTTGACATGACACCACAACCCCCTATTCCAAAGACATGCATCTGGAGCATTTCTCCCTGGGCCTCCGCTGAAAACAGGCTCTGTGGAACCTAGTCGGACTTTCCCGGTCAACAAATGTTAAATAAATAAATAAATATGGTGAAATTTGGGTGCCAAAATGCATATATGTAGACAAACAGTAATGTTGAGGTGCTGCTATCACCTAGAGCCAATGATTACACTGTTGAGTGGCTATTCCTGCCCAGGGCTCAGTCTGTGAACCCTGTTCGCCTATCTAGAGGATACTTGCATCATAGCTGATGCCTATAGTTGTTATCTGTACAATTATAGGGCACCATGTAGAGTCTGTGCTGCTGCCCACAGCTCCATTCTTGGATGAGTTTGAGGTGAAAACATTCAGCATGTTTTTTGGGAGGTGGGAGGAAATCCAGACACACACAAACACACACACACACACACACACACACACACACACACACACACACACACACACACACACACACACACACACACACACACACACACACACACACACACACACACACACACACACACACACACACACACACACATGCAAACTCTCATTCAGGCATAGGCCGGAGGTCAGGATTGAACCTTGTACCTTGTGTATGGAAGGCAAAGATGTTAACCATGAAGAGGAGCCCACCCTAGAAGAAGTGAGAACAGGATTAAGGAAAATTAAGTCAGGAAATCATCAGGTTCAAATGAGGTCACAGCAGATGTGATCAAGATGTTGGGTGAGATAGAGGAGAAATGGCTTATGAGGGTCCTCATAGCACTATGGAGAGCAAGGTGTATCCCAGGTGACTGAAGAATAACTATACTAGCGTCAGTGTACAAGAACAAAAGGGGACATCCACAGCTGAGAGCAGTACAGAGGTGTCAAACTCCTGTCACACTGCATGAAAGTTCTGGAGAGGGTGAATTATAAATGAATACACAGAGCTGTAGAAAGTAAGATGAGAGATGAGCAGTTCGGATTCAGTTCAGGATTCAGCACAACTGACCTGATGTTTGCTGTGAAACAAAGAGTAGAGAAACCATATAACAAGGTCCCAATAATGCTGATTTGGGCAGTCTTGTGGTGGTTTGAAGTCCCAGAAATATCGGCAGAATTAGTGCAGACTATGTGTAAGGACCCAATGAGTCAAGTACAAACAGTGTTCAGATTGAGAGAGGGATTCCCAGTGGGAGTGGGTTTGCATTAGGGTCCAGCTCTGAGTCAACTGCTGTTCACAGTGGTGATGGATTACATTAGCTAACAGGTTGGAGGGGTCAGATCAGCAAAGTTGCTGTATGTAGATGATCTGGCATTACAGGCAGACTCTGAGCAGACAGGGCAATGAAATTCTAAACTGAAGGCACATAAGATGAAACTGAGTACAGATAAGACAGTTGTCATGGCAACAAATGAGGGAAATCAGAAGGAGCTGAGAATTGAGATAGAAGGAAAAACAGCAGAATATGTTTACAGCTTCAAGTATCTGGGAGGGGTGGTTAAGGAGAAGGGAAGTCTGAATGAGGAGGTCAAAGCTAGAATCAGAGGGGCTGCAGCTAACTGGCACAGAGTGTCAGAGGTAGTGTATGACAGAAGAATGCCCAAGAACGTCAGAGATAAGGTGTACATAACAGTGGTGCAACCATTACTACTCTATGGTACAGAAACGTATGCAGTGAAGGTGGAAAAGCTGATAAAGCTAGGGGTGATGGACATGAAATACCTGAGACAGGTAGTAGGATGCACACTGTGGGACAGATGTATAAATGAGGAGATCAGAGAAGAAGCCAAAGTAGCTCAAATTGCAGAGAAAGTCAAAGAGAACAGATTACAGTGGATTGGGAATGTGTGCAGAAAAGCAAAAATCAATCTGGTGAAGAAGATTTGGCCAAGACAGAAAGAAGGCAAGAGGAAACGAGGACGTCCAGCAAAGAGATTGATGGATTGTGTTTGAGAAGGTCTGTGACACTCAGACATGACTGTTGAAGAAGATACAAGAATGGCATTAAATCGAGATAGATGTGGACAGTTGACATGATACCACAACCCCATGTAGAAGATGGGGAAAAGGGGGTTGATGATGACAGTGGTGATAGTAGGCAGTCTGACCAGGGTAGGACAATGATTACCTGTCCTTGCCTGACCAGTGTAGGTTCTATGTACAGAACCTGATATTTATACCATCTTTAAGTGCTACAGATGGGGCTGGCCTTCTTGTTAACCTCAAACCTGTGAGCACTTTGAAGAACCACTACAATGAAAGCAGAGAGTGCATGCAGCTCCTGATGGTGTACTTGGTCAAAGCTATATGAAAAGAAAAATGTAGGTAACTTTTCACTAGAGATGAACTTTAAATGTGTATATCTTGTTTATGTAATAACCATCTGAACTCACTAGGCATGAGTACCTCTATTTTCTAGTAACTGGAGTTTACTTTCTAGTTAGTGATCTGGTTACACATCAGGCAAATGAACAATGGAATCAAACCTAGAAACTCATAGAAGCTACCTTTAATCCAGTGTGCTAAACTGACTGATAATCTGAGAAATAAATGTTATTTGATGAGGAAATCCATTTCTGATATGAGTGGTGTGATATGCCAAACATTGTTTGATACATCATATTTAGTCAAAGCTAATCTGCTGAAAGAAAATAAGTGGTTGTCACTTCTGTCAGAGACATGACACAGCTCACATATTTTCTTTGCGGACTTGCAGATAATTATATAAAAATACTGCAGTGTGAAGGGTTACACTGGCATTGTTTCCCAATGCTGATTCCTTTGTGAAACAGCACTTTCTGGAAGTGGTTGAAGTTTGTTGCTTAGACTCTTTGTCTGACCAAGTAATGTCTTGTCTTTTTGGTTTCTGTTAGTTAAAAAAATCAGAAATGGGCAGTAATCTTTTTTATGGGTGACAATCATTTGTTTATGCCAAGTACCCATACCTACTGCTAGTTATCCTGTGAAAAACTTCCTAGTACCCTGGCCACATTTACTCCACAGATTTGTTCTCTTGTTTGTCTTTTGCTAATAAAAGAAAATCACTTTTGCTTTATTAAATAATACCTCTGCCTCGTCAAGTTATTGGATCTGTATTTTGGGAGGGGGGGGGTCCAACATCAGTGTAAGAGGCATTTATTAAACTTTTCTGGGTGGTATACAGCAAAGAATTATCTACAATGTCTGTTAGTGTGTGTATAAAATACAGTTATTCACTTTATTTGTTTAACATTTGCTGAGCAAGGTAATGCACTGATCCAAAGATGACCCTATTTCAGACATAGCTGAGATTGCAATGCACAAACCTCTAGACCTAGTACAGAGAATCTTAACAGAGAACATAAAAACTTAATATTAGAAATGTGATCTGTAAAATCTAAACAGTATTTTGAATGTTTATTAATTCTAGAGTCTTATTTACAGTTAACAATGTGGACAAATATGTATCATTTATAGTAATAATAAAAATCTGCCAGTACAAGAGGGCATTCCTGTTTAATAAGATCATAGTATCAGGAGCTTGAATGGATGACAAGGCCAACGGAGTGATTGTGTTAGCAATGAAAGGAAAGGAAAAACAGCATCTGGCAGGAGTGATGGAAGATGCTAAGGCAGTCAGGCAGAGCAGAATGATGATATCATAGACCCACGAAGCGACTGGAATGTAAAAATGCACTTCAGGCTTTTAATTCAAGAGATGAGAAAATCTACTTCAAGAGGGCTCCATTCATCGTGATATTTGTTTTATTTTTAAACACAAAACTCCAAATCCAAAGTATTGTGATGTCATAGCAGGCTAACAGTCTTAAATAAAGTTAAGTAGGACTTGATCGGCTTCATATACATAATATTGTTCAGCTTTTTATGGGGTGGCATGTTTGAGAGCATGGTAAACAAGGTAAATCATAGACATTGCCTCACACTATTTATATATCACGTTAGAGGCAGAAATTCAGAAATTATAACTTCAGTATAAACTTCAAATTAAGTATCGAATAACAGGCACCAGAAAGTATTTTTGCATGTGTGTACATACAAATACACACAAAAAAAAAAAAAAAAAAATATATATATATATATACATACATATATGTATATGTATATTTTATATATTATTTATATATATATATATATATATTTTTTTTGTGTGTGTGTGTATATATATATATATATATATATATATATATATATATATATGAGTATGCATTTAAACATGAAAAAATATATATTTTACAATATAAGTGTTTTTTGCAGGAGTGCAAGCTGCCTTGTTCCTGCCAATGTTGGGGGCAAGCCCCCCACACCCCCTATCTTATATATGCCAACTACACAGGCACACCAACTCAAAGAAGAGGGGATTCTCCCCAAAAGGGCATCACTGCCAGCAGAACTCATTGATAATGATTTCCTATGAGGAATTTTGCTAGTCAACGGGTTGAACCTCAGGCAAATTAAACTTGAGCATTCAATCTTCGCCCAGCAGTAAGTACCACATGAAAAAGCACCATTATTTCGGTGATACTTAAACGTATTTGCTAGTTTACTTGGGCTTCTAAACAGAAGTGAAAATATTTGTTTCTAAGCAAAAAGAAGTTTGAAAGTTTTTTTTAAATATTTCTCCTTCTTGCATACCTATCTTTTCGGTTTTACTATTCTGTAGTTTTGGCTGTTCCCCCTCCCCTTCTCTCACCCCCCACATGAACACACACACTGTTGTATAGAGAGCTTTTTGTATTACTTAATGACATCCACTGTCAGCATTGCTTAAACATTAAGGCATAACAGGGTGAAGGATGTTGTCAGCTAACTGCACTCCCTGGTCTGTGGGAATGAGTGAAGCATGTGTTTATCACAAAGCAGGAGACACACTGAAGTGCCTTAATGCACTTACAAAATGGATCTGTGCTGTTTGTCTTGCCATTTCTATAGCAAATGCATACATTTTGTATGTAAGTGTAATTTCTAGGGAGTTAAAAAAGCAGTTCCTGTAAAATAGTATGTTCATCTAATATCTGAAATATAGCTTTGATGCCGTACATATTTATTTATTTTAATAACATGTAATTCAGTTTTCAGAAAAACGTAATTTAAGACATAACACCTTTTTGAATAAAGGTGGTCTCTGGCAGCTGCTTGCTTTTCAAGTACTGTATTTTACCACAGCATTCTAAAAAACTATATTCTCTATGTCCTTAATTGCTAGATTAATCTCTAAACAATAAGCTCTGTGTACAGATTTTATCAAGAACAATCATGTCATATGACAAACAAAGGGAATCATATACCCCTAAACATCTAATTACTTCATTAAAAGATTAAAATAAACATCCTCTGACATTTTACTCATCACTTCCACTCCAGGCCATTCACTGTGTAAAATAACTTTGATGGCCTGTACAGAACATTCTGAAATTCTAACCTTTTGCAATTGCAGATTGCTGATTTTTTATTAAGATACTGGTTACATTTTTCAAGGTTGCTATAAAAAAGTTAAAATGGCTGCATTGATGTCTGGGGAGTCCATGTCCTTCATACAGTGATCTCACAAAAATGTGCACACCAGCATGGATCATCACACCTTGGAGAAAACCGATGAAATGATAAGGAGCAACACTTCTAATAAAAGCATAAGATCCCTTCTATTAATTAATGCCAAATAAGGATCAACTCTTCTAATAAAAGCATAAGATCCCTTCTATTAATTAATGCCAAATAAGGATCAACACTTCTAATAAAAGCATAAGATCCCTTCTATTAATTAATGCCAAATAAGGATCAACACTTCTAATAAAAGCATAAGATCCCTTCTATTAATTAATGCCAAATAAGGATCAACTCTTCTAATAAAAGCATAAGATCCCTTCTATTAATTAATGCCAAATAAGGATCAACTCTTCTAATAAAAGCATAAGATCCCTTCTATTAATTAATGCCAAATAAGGATCAACTCTTCTAATAAATGCATAAGATCCCTTCTATTAATTAATGCCAAATAAGGATCAACTCTTCTAATAAAAGCATAAGATACCTTCTATTAATTAATGCCAAATAAGGATCAACACTTCTAATAAAAGCATAAGATCCCTTCCATTAATTAATGTCAAATAAGGATCAACTCTTCTAATAAAAGCATAAGATCCCTTCTATTAATTAATGCCAAATAAAGATCAACTCTTCTAATAAAAGCATAAGATCCCTTCTATTAATTAATGCCAAATAAGGATCAACACTTCTAATAAAAGCATAAGATCCCTTCTATTAATTAATGCCAAATAAGGATCAACACTTCTAATAAAAGCATAAGATCCCTTCTATTAATTAATGCCAAATAAGGATCAACTCTTCTAATAAAAGCATAAGATCCCTTCTATTAATTAATGCCAAATAAGGATCAACACTTCTAATAAAAGCATAAGATCCCTTCCATTAATTAATGTCAAATAAGGATCAACTCTTCTAATAAAAGCATAAGATCCCTTCTATTAATTAATGCCAAATAAAGATCAACTCTTCTAATAAAAGCATAAGATCCCTTCTATTAATTAATGCCAAATAAGGATCAACACTTCTAATAAAAGCATAAGATCCCTTCTATTAATTAATGCCAAATAAGGATCAACACTTCTAATAAAAGCATAAGATCCCTTCTATTAATTAATGCCAAATAAGGATCAACTCTTCTAATAAAAGCATAAGATCCCTTCTATTAATTAATGCCAAATAAGGATCAACACTTCTAATAAAAGCATAAGATCCCTTCTATTAATTAATGCCAAATAAGGATCAACACTTCTAATAAAAGCATAAGATCCCTTCTATTAATTAATGCCAAATAAGGATCAACACTTCTAATAAAAGCATAAGATCCCTTCTATTAATTAATGCCAAATAAGGATCAACACTTCTAATAAAAGCATAAGATCCCTTCTATTAATTAATGCCAAATAAGGATCAACACTTCTAATAAAAGCATAAGATCCCTTCTATTAATTAATGCCAAATAAGGATCAACACTTCTAAAAAAAGCATAAGATCCCTTCTATTAATTAATGCCAAATAGTTCAAAGACTGCAGTTAGGGGTAACAGAAATTTGGAGAATGTAAGCATTCTTTGGACTTATTTTTTATGAATGTTCTGAATTCACTGTTGGTTCCCCATTGAAGCTGGCAGCTTTAGGAGAACTATTACTATTACTCTGTTTTCTTTGTATGTTTGTCAATAATCAAGGAACAGCTAAAACTTCTGTTAAAAATTCTCATGTTGTTAACCTTATTGGTATATATTTTATATCTAGCTGCATATTTTTTGCAATTTTGTTCTGGGTCATTATGGTTGAAAATGGTTTTGTAGCAGACCACCACCCTGGTTAAGAAAATAAATTTTTTGGGCTACAATAAGTATGTAGGTGGGTATTTCATTGCATATGAATGACTTCTGAAATGGATGCTAAGAGTGTATACTGCATGATTGGAACCCTACTGTTTGTCGGTGTCTACTTGATCAGTGCCCAGAAAGCCATCTCCAAATGGTCACTGGTTGAGTCCAGAAAGCCGTCCAGAAAGCCATCACCAAAGGGTCATTGGCAGAGTCCAGAAAGTCATCACCAAAAAGTCACTGACAGAGCCCAGAAAGATGTCACCAAAAGGTCAGTGGCAGAGCCCAGAAAGCCATCAGCAAATGGTCACTGTCACAGTCCAGAAAGCCATCACCAAGGGGTCATTGGCAGATCCCAGAAAGCCATCACCAAAAGGTCACTGCCAGAATCCAGAAATCCATCACCAAAAGGACACTGGTAGAGCGCAGGAAGCCATCACCAAAAAGTCACTGGCAGAACCCAGAAAGCCATCACCAAAAGGTAACTGGCTTCTTGTATTTGTTGCTGTTAGATTTAGACCAGATCAAGAGAGTGTCATCCTTTGTATCATTTTCTCCCTCTTCTCTGAGTAAATGAAGTGTAGGAGTTAGTATATCTTTATATATAGTTTGGGAACAGAAGGGCATTCCCCTATATAGGAGTATGTTGTTTTGCAACTTTGGAAGTGACTTGTGACCTCCCAAGGTTTTAGATGTTCTGGGGTGGGTTGAATAACTGTGTGTTTAAGAAAGACATGACTATTTATAGTAAAATCTAATGACTAAGTACTAAAAGGAAGGGGTACCACTGGATAGCAGATACTGAAGCCAGTCAGACATCTTGGTTCAGCAGAGGAAAGTCTTTGGACTCGAGTACTAGCATTAATGCCAAACCAAATCCAATATCCATCCATCCAAGTTTTATATATATATATATATATATATATATATATATATATATATATATATATATGTGTGTGTGTGTGTGTGTATGTATATATATATATATTCTTTGTTCATGGGTTCATAGGTAGGTACTAGGCTATTGGTCCTAGGGCCTATATAAGCCTAGCCAAAAAGGTACCCTGGCTTTTGCCACCCAAGAAAATTATTTTCCTGTGCCCCTGTCAAGTAGAGCCACAGAAGTGATCCCTGGGGTGAATTTCCATTTTTACCAACCAATCATCAAGATTTTTCTTGAAGAGTGCTAGTGATGAGCTTTGTTTGATATAGACAGATAGTTTGTTCCAGAGTATGGGAAGTCTCTGGGACAGGAAGCTATCCCTCCAGCATGTTCTGTTTATTGTGGTGACAAGGTTTAGGACCCTAGAGTGTGTAGCTCGTAGGGACTGGGATTTCTTTAAGTGGAGCATGTCCAACAGCTCTGAGTTTGACATAGCTTTGTATGTTAGGCAGAGATCGCCTCTGAGTAGGCGATATGTGATGGAGTAAAGCTGGAGTTTTTTGAGACGGTCTGCATAGGGCATCTGTTTGAAGCCAGTAATCCTCTTTGTGAGGTATTTCTGCAGCCTTTCTAGTTGTTGTAGATGTCTTGTGAGGTACATACCAAAAAGGGCGTTGTACTCTATAATGGGTCTAATGAGTGATGGGTAGAGGGGAATAATTACCTCTTTTTTTCCTGGATGAGAAACCTTTTGTGATGAGGTGTGCCATGTAGAAGGATTTCCTGGCAACTGTGGTGATGTGATTATCAAAGGAGAGACTACTGTCCACCTGTGTCCCAAGGTCTCTTATCACACTTTCACTGTTAAGTAGACTACCGCCTATGTGGTAGTTCATGGGTACAGAGTTTTTACCAAACGGGATGACAATGTACTTTTTGGCATTCAGCTTGAGGCCATGACTTTGACACCAGGCATCTGTCTCAGTGAGGCCCTTTTGTAGGATGTCCACATCGTTAGGAGTTTCGATTATGGCTCCTAGTTTGCAGTCATCTGCAAACTTCATTAGCCAAAGACCTTCTGTGTTAGCCTGTACTTCAGAGAAGTAGATACCAAACAGGAGAGGACTCAAGACTGAATCCTGTGATACTCCACTTGTCACTGGTCTGAAGTCAGATTTGGAGTCTGCTATTTTCACAGAATGGGTTCTGTCAGTGAACCAGTCGGTAACCCATCTTGTGACATAAGGATTTATACCCAGTTTACTGAGTTTATCTGTAATTCCAGAGTGGGGGATGGTGTCAAAAGCCTTGGTGAGATCTAGATAGGCTGTGTGAACCACCTTACACTCGTCTATGGCTTTGGTGACTGCTTCAAAGAAGTCTATCAGACTTAAGAGACATGATCTGCCTTTTACAAACCTCAGCTGGGTGAGGTCCATAGTGTGGAGATTACCAATGTCTTTGTTTATAAGTTCCATGATGATACATTCCATGGCCTTGCAGATCAGGCTTGTCAGGCTAATGGGGTGGTAGTTCCTGAGGTTCGTGGTGGATCCCCCTTTGTGGAGTGGGATAACCATCGCTGTGCACCATTCAGTGAGCACAAAGCCTGAGGTGAGGCTATGATTGAACATGGTACTTGGGTGGGGTGCCAGTTCATTGTGTAGTTCATGTAGAACGCAGCCTGGGATGCTGTCGGGTCCCATGGCTTTGTAGAGTGTGGTTTTTACCTGTGCAGCCATAATTACAGGAACTGTAATAAAAGAAAAAACATTTTAAAAAATTTTAAATTAAAAAAAAAAAGAATTGCATTCTTCCAGTATAGAGATGGGCCCTTTAGGGGGTGAGAGGATGCTGGCAATATCAGTTGGTTCAGTATATTTACTGCCGTTGTGCTGTAACTCAGAGCAGATCTGAATGTTGCTATGGAGATTCTTGACATAGCTATAGAATGCTTTGTGGTTGTCTTTAGAAACAGTGGCGATTTTGTTTTCGTAACTAGCTTTGGAGGATTTTATGAGGGATCTCAGCTTCTTACTGAGGCTGACTAGGGAGTTCCTCCAATCATGGGATTTTACTCTTTTTTACAAAAAAGAGGCCAGCACCACAACAGATGCACCTAGGAAGAACTTTATTTAGAAAACCCAATCAATCAAACCGGTTTTGGCACAAAGCCTTCATGAAGATTGGATTTTCTAAATAAAGTTCTTACTAGGTGCATAGAACAATCAACTATCACCAACTCAAGTAGATGGGGCCTATCTGAAGGACAGCACACTTAAGAGTGCAACACCACACCTTGTTTATGCTGCAGTGCATTCCATCCATCCATCCTCAACCCCTTTACCCACTTTGCACATGGGATCAGGGTGTCACTTCTGCAGTGACAATCATCTTGAGCCAAGGTTTACACCCTGGGTGGTTAGCCCTGCCATGGTAGTTCATTCATACCACTCACTCATGCACACACTCTCAGCTATGGCCAATTTAGTGTCCAGCCCACCTACTGCATGTCTTTGGAACGTGGGAGGAAACTGCAGCACCTGGAGGAAACCCACATGATCGCAGGGAGGACATGCAGACTCCGCACAGAAGGCACCTCAGTAGAGAATCAAACCTGAGAACCTCTTGCTGTGAGGCAACAACGTTAACCATTGCACCATGGTGGCCACCCCTGCACTGCATTGTTAACATTGACTCTACCTTGTGTAGGAGTAGAATCCACAGCCTTCTGCACCAAAAGCAAGTGTGCTATCTGTTGCACCTCTGACACTGCAATAGTAAGGGCAAAAGGGACTAGGATTGCATTGTTTAGACAGTCAGTAGTGTGCTTTGATTTTAAGCATTTATTTTTTGTGTGATTCGTTTTTTTTTTTTTTTTTTTTTTTTGGGAGGAAAATGTCAGGGGAAGGGAGGTAGAATTCCTCCCTGATGTAAGAGAATACACCTGGCAGATACCTTTAAATGCATGTATATTCCCAGGTTTGAATGATTCAGTGGACTTCCAAGTGAAGCATTAGGAACTGATTGTTTAGCAATAATGTAAGTGAATTTTACACATTTAAGCACTTAGGTTTTTTTAATGGTTTACACTCTGATGTAGTTTTAGTATAAAAGATAAAAGTGCTAACTATGAGTTTAGTCCAGAAGAATAAAAATATACATTCACAGGAGTATAGCAAAGATTTTATAAGACTTTTTCTTACAAGCGTAGGATCTACCAGTCTCAGACTATACAAGTTTCTAGACAGTATACCTTTAAGTTCCTGTGAAATTCCTGAAATGACAGGCTTATGCAAAAAAAAAAAAAAATCATAAGGTCTAGTCTCTTTTGTTGACTTCCAAACTATCAATCAGAACCTTATAAAATGTAATGCCTTTCTGTTGTGTGATGTTTTTGATATGGTTTTACTGAAATTATTTTTACTTTCCTTTGACATTTAATATTAGAAAATGACCTTAAATCAGGAAATTATTTTTTGTCACCGTAAACCTGACCATCTATCCCTCCGACTCCCTGTCCAACCTAGCAAAAGCATCCCACATCACCTACTAGGGGATTCTTACTTCAAAGGTAAACATGTTATGGACAACTTTACCACATTTCATAACAGGAGGAGGTAGCTTAACTAGGGAGAAGGTCATTATACATAGCTGTTGAGCATTTCTTTATGTGTACTTAATATCCCTGTACCTTAGAATGCTGGTCTTTTTTGTTAATCTTTTTTTGCCCCAGATGATCATCAAGCCGGTCTCTCAACCTAAAAAACAAACAAAAAAAAAAAAAATGACAAGACAGTATATGCACAGTGATCTAAAAGGTACTCCTTCAAAGTAAATATGGTAAGCACTTTTGTTATTTTATTATTATTTATTTTTTAGATCATTGTCCATATACTGTTTCGGCATGTTTTGTTTTTAGTTATTAGATTATTCCTTGGTTCGCTGGTCCTGGTTTGTTGTTACTCTCAAAGACTATCTATAGACCCATTCATTCTGCCTCAGTGCAAGAGCCCATGTGCTGATTTGTTCTCCTCAGGAGTGACAGGTGAATAGCAGGACTCCTGCTCTCATCCATTGTAAGGCTTACATTTTTCAGTTTTATACCTACACCCCCATGCCACAGCTGTGACTTCTGCAGTCTACTTGCAATGTAGGGTGTCATTAGTTTACAACGGGGTGCACAGCAAAAGTAAACATGGTCATTACAGTCCTCACAATGACCCTGCTCTGGACCTCCTACCTGAAGTGGACAAGCAGTCACCTCTCAGCTTTCAACTTGCTTCAGCCTTCTAACTGAAGCAAGGTCATCTGGTGCAAATGTTTTATCCCTCTGAGGCACAGAGCTGTCTGGTCATGTTACACTTTATGTATATGAAAGACATGCTTGTCCATATGGACGTTCTTGCTGTTTGCTGCTGTACAGTGTTGCCCTAGCATGCCCTAGATGTCCTTCAAGGATGCATCTGCAGTCATAACATATGGGTTGTCCTGCCTCAGGCAGCCCTTCGGTCGGCCGGATTCCAAAGTCTGGTTCTGGCCTCGGCTGATGTCGCACTTTCCCCGACGTCAGAGCGTCTGGGGTATAAAAGCATCAGCCGACGCCATTTTCCTCAGTCTTTCTTGCCGCACGGTGCCCGAAGCAGAAGCTGTTCGCAAGTGCCGGTCGGTCAGATCCAGAGATTTCAGCTACCGAAGACTTCGAAAAAAGCTAAGTACCCCGTTGGGGACTCTTTCTTGCCTCAGCCGATGTCAGACAAAGTAAATAATTGTTTAACTTGTGGGAAACAAATACCTCATAAGGATTTCCATTTTTACTGCCTTCCTTGCTTATGCCCAGACCACGACGTATCAGCCTGTTTAGCCTGTGCCTCCTTCAACCGACGAACTCTTAGACGTCGGTCGGAGTTTGCAGAGGAATTTTTTGGAGCCGCTTTTGCTTATAAAATGCCGTCGGAGACTCCAACTTCGCATATGGTCAAAAAACGCAAGGAAAAGGACCGACACTCGCGGCCTGCAGTTTCGGCTGAAACCACGGCTAGGCCTACCGCGAGTGTCTCGGTTTCGGCAGAAACCGAGTCCTCGGCGATTCCTTCTTCTGAAACCATACTTCCGACCACCGAGGCCCGAGAGGCCCCGGCTGAGTCGGCTTCAGAACTCCCTACCGAAGCTAGTGTTCAGGAATTGTCCGACACCATACCTTTGGACATTTCTACCCCTGCACATGGGGCAGCTAGGCCCCCAGCTTCTTTGTCTATTAAGGCCTTTTCCAGGGCTAAAGCTGCCAAACTTTCAAAAGCTTTGCCTGCCAAATCTACATCCCAGAGGCCTTCCTCTAGTTCACAGATCCTCAGCCTTGCTGAGGACCTTATCTCCTTAATTAGGGGTTCACAACCTCACCCAGACAGGGCCTCTCAACCTCCTCCAGACAAAAGGCCCAGGACTGACCCCTCTGAACCTCACTCCTCAGATTATTCCACAGATGGATCTGACTTGTCAGACCACCAGGAAGGGGCTTACTCGCCTTATGAGGATTCAGATGCAGAGGAATCTATCCCTTTGGCCTCCCCTCCTGAAGAATTTTCCTTTGGGGAGACTTTACACTCCATGAGAGAGCACTTTCAATGGCAAGGTCAGGATTTCTCTGATTCTAGAAAAAGATTAAGGACCTTTTTGCAGTTGCCTCAGCATAGGCCCTTAGCTATACCTCCTGTTCTAAATGTAATTGATGATGTGTACAATGATGTCAGTACAGCCCCTGATTCTCTTCCTCTGGCCCCTGCCAAACCTGACAGATATTACAGGGTCCCGGATTCTCATTTCCATCTGTATAAAGCCCATGCTGCAGACCCAGAAACTATTTCTCAGGGCCCTAAACTGGTTGCAGCCGCTACTGCCAAAAATCCCCTACCCTCTGAAAGAGAGTCTAGAGCTTTAGAGAGATGGGGAAAGAAGGTGTATACATCCGCAACTCTTTCTGCCAGGGCATTAAACTGTCAATTCCATATGATACAGTACCAAGAGTTTTTGTTAGATGAACTGAATAAGAAACTTTCTTCTCCTGAACCCTTAGACTGTAAATCCCTTCAGGATTTGTTACATAACTCACAACAGGCTAGCAATCATTTTTTAAAATGTGGCTATGATGCACTGGAGGCTTCATTTAGATCAGCTATGACTGGGGCAGTTATTCGTAGGCATGCCTGGCTGAAGGAGCAATCTTTGCCGGACCATGTCAAAGCTAAATTCCTCGATGCTCCAATGGAGAAACAAAATTTATTTGGCTCCCCTGCACAGGAGATTCTAAAAAAGGTTGAAGAAAAAGCAAAATCTGTGCAAACAGTTAAAGATTTCCCGCAAGTTCAACCACCGAGGTTCAGCAGAAACTGGCCTACAAAGAATTGGTCCTTTCCAGACTCTACCAGAGCCCAGAGAGGCAGGAACAGGTGCCCTAGAGGCAGAGGTCAATCGAAGGGCTCCTACAGAGGCCGTCAGTGGCAGCCTGCCAACCAGAGGAGTAGTGCAACAGCTACAACTACAACCACTACTACAGGACAGACCCAATGACTTGACTCTGATTCCGCCTACCAGGGATCAACTGGAAGCACCCTTGGGTGGAAAGCTGGCTTTATTCTCAAAAAACTGGCATTGCATTACAAAGGATACATGGACATTGCAAATAATAGACAAAGGATACAGGTTTCACTTCCACACTTTGCCAAAAAGAAGCGGAATGCCAAACCTTCCACCAAATCAGAAGGCAAAGGCTTTAAGACAAATCAGCAATTTACTTCAGATGAAAGCTATAGAAAAGGTACCATGTTCAGAACAAGGCCAAGGATTTTACTCCAGACTATTCCTTGTACCAAGAAAAGAAAACCAATGGAGGCCTATTCTCGACCTGTCCGCACTGAACACTTATCTCATTGTACCAAAATTCAAAATGCTGACCCTACAGCAACTTCTTCCCATGTTGGGCAAGGAGTCTTGGCTGGTGACTCTAGATCTCAAGGAGGCATACCTGCATGTCCCTATCCGACCAAATTGCAGATGACACCTCAGATTCCTTGCAGGATCAGAGCATTATCAATTCTCAGCATTGCCCTTTGGCTTATCTACTGCGCCCAGAGTATTCACGAAATGCCTGGCATCAGTAATTGCACATTGCAGACTTCAGGGAATTCAAATTTATCCATACCTGGACGACTGCCTAATACAAGCGGACAACAAGAAAAAATTGTTAAAGGACTTGGCCTATGCCATACACCTGCTACAGACCTTGGGATACACAGTCAACATCCAAAAGTCAAGACTAGTACCATCCCAAAGGATAACCTTTTTGGGTGCAGATCTGGACACTAACACCCAGATGGATTTTCTCACAGAAGAAAAACAAAAACAACTTCCAGATTACTTCATGATTCTGACAAGACAAACTCAGCTTACTGCAAGGAAAATCCTGCAGGCCCTGGGTTACATGGCATCCTGCATAATTTTAATCCCACATGCCAGGCTGCATATGAGGAAATTACAATGGTACCTAAGGAGTGTATGGTCTCAACACAGTCACAGTTTAGAAACCATGATACCAATCATTCCATGCCTTCAAAAGGAATTCCTGTGGTGGGCTCAGGCCTGCCAGTCCAACAGAGGGTTGCCTTTCAACAAACCCAAAACAAGGCAGACCATTACCACGGACGCCTCAGACCGAGGATGGGGAGCACACATGGAGGACAAATGTATCCAAGGCCTATGGCCTCAAGGGCAGCTAAGCATGCACATAAATCAAAAGGAAATGCTGGCAGTGAGGCATGCAATCGAGGCATTCAGACCCTTCCTCCAACAAGGACATCTGTTAATAAGGACAGACAACACCACGGTCATGTGGTACATAAACAAACAGGGAGGCACACATTCCTACCCTCTATGCCGGATGTCTATGAATCTGTGGGATCTATGCCTGAATCTCAATATCCAGCTGCAGGCCCAATTCGTGCCAGGAAAATAAAATGCACTAGCGGACAGCTTAAGCAGAACTACCATGGATGCACACAAATGGATGCTGCACCCAGACATCTTCAAACTCATAACAAAGACATGGGGAATGCCGGAGATAGATCTGTTCACCTCCCCACTCAACCACCAACTGAAGACATTCTGCTCAAGGACATACCACCCACAAGCTTGGAGGGTGGACTCTCTCTCTTTCAGCTGGAATGCCCTAACAGTATATGCCTTCCCACCTTTCCCATTGATGTACAAGGTTCTACTGAAGATCAGGGAGGAACAGCCAAAAGTGATACTAATAGCTCCCGACTGGCCAAGACAACACTGGTACCCACTATTGAGAAGCATGTCTCAGGCAAATTCATGACCTCTCCCCCTATGGCCTCTTCTTCTAACGCAGAACAATTTCAACACCCTGCATCCCAACTTGA